>NW_026054646.1:98461-256702 GCF_022830035.1 Ophidiomyces ophidiicola
ACTTAATACAAAATCCCTCATCTTTTTAATAGATTCTTTTTTTTTTTTTTAAAATTAAAAAATTTTTTTTTTTTTTTTTTTTTTTTTTTTTTTTTGCAAATGCAACCATTTTGTAAAATAAGCCATTAGCCACATTAAATGAAATTCATTTGCATATTTTTGCCTTTATTTCATATTTTCATCGTTATTAGTCGAATGGCATTGCACGTCTTTTGTGATATGCCATCAGTGGACACTGAACTTCTGTGTAAACGCACGGCTTTTATTCTGCTGTTCTTTCTGGTGCTGCTTTGCTATAATGCCGGTCCTATCGGTGGCTATTGTTGCATTTAGTACTTTATCGAATGCCGCGTCATCATCGCCATCTGATCCTTCCCCGTCATCATCGCTAACCGACACGGCTGTTTTCTTGTCAAAAGCGGCAGGGCTTTTGAGTGGTATTAAAGGTATTGGAGGGTTTGTCTCTTTGGGGTCTTGGAAGGGTTTTGAGTTTAAGACTTTACGACGAAGCTCTGCCATCTCTTCCTCATCATCAGAATCCTCTGGAAGTGCATAGGGGTCACGTTCCTCGAGTGCTTCTTCTTCTACCTTTTCCTCAGAGTCATTATCATTGGCGTCCCCGTCATCCTCAGAATCAGCAAACCCCACGCGGTTTGTGTTCCCTGTTCTCCAAATATCATCCTCTGCACGTTCTGCACGGCTTTCTGAGTACTCTCTCTCTATTTTATCAAGCCATTTTTCTTCGGCTAATTTGATGTCTTCTTCCGTTTCGCATGCTGCATATCTCTTTAACAGTTGAGAATTAATGTCCAAGAATGGCTCGCCATATCTAAAGTGTTTTAAAATTTGGGTCGCCCAATCTTCATGACCGCAGATATAAAAGCAAGCGGCAAGGGCTTCGACACAGTTTAGTCTCCAAGGTCGGCCATAGTTGACGGGATTCGCGGCTACGAGGTAGGGAACTGTAGTAGTCAGTTATGCACGGAAAGCCAGCGGGACTTTACTTAGACTCACGTAGGCGTTCGCATTTTCCCCCGATCCTCGACCAAGGAACTTCTTTTACTCTCACCCAAGAACATTCAACAACAGCAGCTCCATACTGTTCAAGTAAAGGCTTATCCGCGGGGGAGAGAGTATGCTTCGCATTTGGACTAGTTTTGCAGATTTTAGTTAATATATCGATACGGGTCGCAATAATACATTGCTCACGATATTACAACGCCAGGGAACTTGTGCCCGATTGGCAACTCTCGCATTAGCCCAAAATGCATCAATTTCTTGCCTGAGCATTTTTTGGGGTCGCAATGGCCGAGGTCCCAGCAGGCAGCGTTGAAAGGAACACGCGGGGTATCGTCATTTTCGTTGTCGAAGTCGCGGGGAGGAAGGCGACGATGGCTGTCTCCGAAAGCCTTTTTGCTTCGTTTGGCTAACCCATCCTTTTTGTGTCGGACCATTGCAAAGAAAGTATACGTTTAATAGTCGTTATATTAACAATTAGAAATAACTGAGCTTCATCGGAGGAAATGTGGTGACATCAGAAATGATAGTAAAGTTAATTCATTAACCTTTGGAATTTTGCGAACCGGACCGACAAACATCCGCTTACAAGGATTGGCTGGATTTCAGTCGCATGTCCTCCATGTCAAATTGTATGGAGAATGGTATGGAGGAGTACGCCTGTGGGCATCTTGGGGATGCAGTCAGTTCACACACATGTTAGAGTAGTGACGTTTCAATATCTTTGGGTATTTGGCCTCATACCAATCTCGAGCCCATTACTGTTAAGAAATATTATTTTAGGATTAGAACTCTTGTATTTTCATCAACGAATGTTACGAGATGAGCTTCAGTTAGTTAGACGGTTTAGAGGCTGATATCTTCATTATAGGTGCTATAGTTTTGAGCTCCTCATGATTGGGTGGTGGATTCATTTGTTCTCCGTACTCCATACAAATGACTGCATCCCGTAATAGCCCTGTTTCCCTTAAAATATCATACATTCTAGCAGGAGACCAGCCACTGCTTCTACACCAAGCATTTGATGTTTTGCTTTGTCTCTACTCCATAGTAGGCACATGTGTTGTCTGAGTAACATAACAAAGCCGAGAAAGCTGTTCGATATGCGACGAATGGAAGCACCAGCGTTTAGTGCAACCATAATACAGTCGTGGGTGTTCCAGTTGTTATGTACATAGTTATGAGATCAGCTGGTGTGTTCAGTAGACTTCTGCACACCAAGAGCCGTTAGAGCCGTTATAACTACGCAGGGAGTACGAGGGACCGATATTTAGAGCGAGCTGGGTATAAGGCAAGTATTTGGTAGCCTCAAGGCACCAAAAAAAAAGTCAGGTCATCCTTGTAGCTTTCGCAGTTGGTGTTGTTGAGTTTCTTCGCCCCTTCAGTAACTAACTAACTACATAAGTTAAGCGGGGGAGGCACTCATTGATTGGCTGCCCATTTCGCCGAACATTGAGCGGACGTCAGCGCGGAGCTTCAACATCTGAACACAGCCTGTATTCTGTCGCCAGCCCTCCTGGACCTCCGCGATTTCAACGATACGTCGCATAGACGCTATTTTCTTCCCTTTTTTTCGGTTGCGGGTCAATCCATTTTAATCTTAATCGTGGAGGCCACGTCCGCACGCATGGCGGCAAGGGACCGCTTCGGGACCTATGCTGAGCCGGCAAGGTCAACGTTACAGCGATATATCTGTACGTCTTCTCCTTCTCTCGAGGCTTTTTTCACTAATTCTAAGCTTGTACTACCCCTTAGACAATGCATGCGATCCTCAGAACTACGAACCTAACCTTGCTCTGAATCTTGAGGTTGTGGACCTCGTCAACTCAAAGAAGGGCAATGCGTGAGTATTCTCAGATAGGTAGGGGTTTTGAAGTGTATATTAATGGATTTAAAGACCTCGTGAGGCTGCAATCAGTATTGTGCAGCTTATCAATTCTCGGAACGCCAACGTTGCCCTCTTGGCTTTGTCGGTATGTTGATTCATTCTTTTTTATAACATATCACTGGATGATGAATACTGACGATACATCTGGCTAGCTACTTGACATTTGCGTGAAAAACTGCGGATACCCTTTTCATCTTCAAATTAGCACAAAAGAATTTCTTAATGAGTTGGTACGGAGATTTCCAGAGCGACCCCCCATACGTTCTTCTAGAGTACAGCAACGCATCCTCGAGTGCATTGAGGAATGGCGGCAAACTATTTGTCAGACTTCGCGATACAAGGAGGATTTGGGGTATATAAGGGACATGCATCGATTACTGCTTTACAAAGGATATATGTTCCCGGAAGTGCGTCGCGAAGATGCGGCAGTTTTGAACCCAAGCGATGTAGGTGGAATGTTCTCACCTGATACAAATACCACGATCTAATGAAGCAATAGAATCTTCAATCTGCAGAAGAAATGGAAGAAGAAGAAAAGGAGGCACAATCTGCAAAACTTCAAGAATTAATACGGCGAGGAGGCCCGGAAGATTTGCGGGAAGCTAACCGGCTCATGAAGATAATGGCAGGGTACGATACAAGACATAAGACGGATTATAGGGCGAAAGCCGCAGAGGAGGTAGGGAAGGTACAGCAGAAAGCAAAGATTCTAGAAGAGATGCTTCAAAACCACAAGCCTGGGGACAGTATCGCTGAAGGAGATGTATTTGAAGTAGGTATTGGCACGTCAACGGTTGTGTTCGTCTTTTTTAATGTTGCCTCTAGGATCTCGCAAATGCACTTCGAAGTGCACACCCAAAAATTCAAAAGATGTGCGAAGAAGAGTCCGAAGATGCCGAAGCAGTTTCTAAATTACTGGAAATCAATGACAGCATATATCGTACAATTGAACGATATAAACTAATTAAGGCTGGTGATGTTCAAGGCGCTACCAAAATTCCCAAGGGAACCTTGGGAACAAGTACAGGGGTGAAAAAGAACGCCGAGAATGAACTGTCGCTCATTGATTTTGATGACCCTACTCCGACAAACGGGAATTCCAGTTCTTCTCAAGCGAGTGGAGGGACTTCATCCCTTGAAAATGATTTGCTTGGTCTGTCCTTCCAAGACTCATCTCAGCCTAGTGGTTCTATATCCCTACCCCTGAGACCTGGAGCGGGTAAGCTTCTCTAATTATCGAGGATGTGCTGTTCTAGATCTAATGAGCCTGGTGCTGTCTAGGTAGTCCAAACCAAACCACTCTGCCGTCTTTGGGCACATCTTCGCCCACCCCTCAACCATTAAACTCCGCTTCGATGAGTGCAGCTGCTCACCCCTCAGGTTCCACTCTACAAGGAGACCCTTTTGCATCCCTCGTGTCATCTGGCTCCCGGACCTCATCTCCCTTTCGTCAGCTTCAAAGCCCTAAGGCACCGTCCCCTTCATCGTCAGCCCTGCTGGACGTGGGCCAGCCCTTCTCGCCCCCCAATTTACAAACGACAGCCAACGCGCCCGCCGATGATGAATGGACCTTCACATCCTCATTACCAGAGGACGCACTTCCAACGTCAAATCAAACACAGGTCTTGAATTCTTCCATCAACATAGTCTTTTTCTCTCGCAGAATCCCAAGAGAAAACCGAATCCAAGTCATTGTTCAGTTTTCAAACAACTCCACTCAAGCCATTTCCCAGGTTCATTTTCAAGTGGCTATTGAGAAGGTAAGAAATCCTTTGGGTTGCTCTTTATGATTATACCTCTCTAATAGACCGGGGTAGGCATACAAACTGCAAGTATCCCCACAATCTGGACGACAAATTGCCCCGTTGCAACGTAACGGAATTCGTCAGGAACTGCAATTGAATGGGGTGGAGCCCGGGAATGGCAACTCAGTACGGCTTCGCTTTAAAGTCTCATACAAACTGGGACAAGAAAGCAAGGAGGAAGACGGCCATGTCCCCCCGCTGGGGGTCATTTAAAGCGGTGTCCGTATTTTATAAAGGGAAATCTTTGAATATGAGAGCAATTCTAGCCTTTGTCTCAGCTTCCAAGGGCACGTAAAGCGGCCTCTAAACCACAGTGGCGGCCGTTAAGGAGGGTGTAGTGAGACATGCTATTACCAAGACCTAGTCCCCTTTGGCCCTCTACGCCGTGCCGTGCGCGTAGGTTATGCGGGCTGGCCGATCATTTGCTCCATTTTGCCCCGAGCGTAGTATCCGTATAGGGCTCAACATCAGCCCATTTTTGGTAGTACGGAGTAGCAGAACCATCAAACACCTCAAACAGCAGCAGTCAGCCAACCAGGGCTCATAGTGGACCCCGAGATTGACTCAAGGCCTCTCTCTCTCCCTTTTGGCATTCTTGACCTAAACAACATATCGCTATTGGTTCTATGGGAGAGCGGCGCTGCTCGGCAGTTTCGCCACTCTCACGAGACCTGCGCAGCGCCACACTCTAGGTTCGCTGATGTAAACATTGGTCCGAGCGTCTTCCGCTTAGGGCCTAGCACGGTTCTGCGCCTTTCCGCGCCGAAATCCGGAGCCCTCGCCATCATAATAATAATAATAGGCGAAACCACCAGCAACCGCGGACGCTGCGGCGTGTTGTCGGTGGATTCTCCCCGGCTCGGCTCTCTAATGCAGGTGGAGGTCCTCCATCATGGGCTGGATGGCGCCCATCGTGGGTCGTCACGCAGGTACGAAATCCTTCGCTGCCAATGTTTCCCCCCCCCTCTCTCCATGTGTTTTTGGCTCGGAAGAACGGCGCGCGCGAGGTAGTTGCTAGGTGGCGAGACTTCAGTTCTACTTCCCGCAAGGCCCGCCGCATCTTAAGTTAGTTAAACCTGGCAAGCAGGTGCCTTACTTTTTCTGCCATCCTTTTCCTCGTACAAGAATCCACAATGGCGAGGGCTTACTTTTTGGCATGCTGCTTTCGCTTAAACAGCAATTATTGTTGCTAATTAGATTCTGCTGCTGGCTTCCCGAGCGCTGACCACTTCTACATAGAGCCCCCATGCCAGGCTCTGAGCAACCTATCTGCCGCTTCAGGTAAGAGGGGATTAAACTCGCAGAATGATCTGCCACTAAAATAAGAAATTCCCGATCATGACCGCGGGGATCCGCAGGGTGGTCTAGATTGCTTTTGCTCACCCAGGAAACCTTAGGGAGTGAGGTGATGGCAAGCCAGCGCTACTTGACGGTGCTTCCAAGGGCTGGCCAACGAAAACAGCACAAAAATCACCTAGTATGGAGTTTCTGCCTTTCTTTGACAATCCCCGCTGCCTTGGCTCGAAAATAGCCCTCGCCAGAACCTTATCCAAAGCCTCTGCGGAGAAAACAAGCCAGCAGGCCTTGAATTTGACCAGTCATCTTTCTCCGGCTTCTAGATAGCTAGGAGGGGGCGGCCTCGTACACCCTAAGGAGTCTTCTTGTCTTGACAAGACACACGCTCCGTAACTATCGGCTCCACAACCCGCTTTGCCTTTGGGACCATTCCACAGTGGAGGGGTTGATCCGGATAGGACCCCACTGATTGATACCCATTTTGCCTATGGACCCCGAGCCTGTAGATGTTATTGTTTTGTTCTTCGCGGACCTCTTGTTCGCGAATGAACATGTCTCATGCGCCCACTCTAGCTCGAGAGTGGACTAGCTAAGCGCAGCGAACTATAGAGTTATGCGCAACTACGAATCGGAGGGGGATCGAGTATTGTCAGGAGCGCCTTGGAGCAAATTGCCGGACAAAAACATTTCTTACATACGACATTTGGCGTCTGTAGAGATTTCGTCACAACCTCGGCGGGTTGAGGCTCTTCCGTGGACTCTTATCTTTGCTGTAATTTCTAGCACAGTCATAGATAACTTGTTGCGTTCCAAAACTTGCGCGTCTTATCCGTCGCCAACAGGGAAGGGGAAACGGCCTGTTATACGTTTCCGAAAGCATCAGAACTTTGGCCGATAATTATGACTGTACTGGCATACAACCGTGCGCGAGAGTTGGAGTACGCGCGCATCCGCAGAAACCGTATCTTGTTTCGCTGTAACGTGCCCACTGCGACAAATTAGCCTTTGGCTGCCCTCCCTCATTCCAAGAGCAAGCCTCGAAAGGCCAAAAAGCATAACCAGAGCTTATGAACCATGGTTCACGCGAGTACGCTTCCATAACCGCCTCCGAGGGCACCTAGCAACGAAGCTCCCAGCTCATAGCATATTATTCCTCACCCCCTCCCATGTTCTTCTTAATTTTTCTCTTTCCTCTCCCAACCTTTTCACAGTTATTTAGTTAGCAAATACTCCACGAAGTTTTCTCTTGTTGTTTACATTATTCAACCCTCAACGCTCTCTCTGAGCTCTTATAGTGACAACTCTATACCTATTAACACCTGAGCAAGACTCCAAACACTCGCACGCCACCTTTGTGAATACATCCTTCTTACTCTCCTCCCTCTACTTGCTCTTGATTTCTTACGGAGACGTGTATCTTCAGCTTACTCTTCTTTCACCATGCCTCGCGTTGACAAGAGGAGACGCGCTGTGGATAAGCCAGAGAAGGACCCGGCACGACTGGAACATCAAGAACGGTAAATTTCTCTGCCAGCACTTCCATTTCATGATATATACTAACGGGGTACTTTAGGGCGTATATTGCGGCGTCCAGGCGGACAGACCGCAGTCCCCAGGCTCGCTTTGGCTCAGCTCGGCGTGCTTCTGAACTTCATTTCGAGCGAAGTGGGCGCCATTTGCGCATTACAATGGAGGCCGTTTTAAACGAAGAAATGTACGAGGAGTTGGACGAGAACCGGGAGCGCCGGGAGCTCCTCTCATCTCTTGAGTTGCAAAACGACAAGCTGACGCGACAATTACAAGAACTGTTAATTCTTCCCAAGCCGCAGCCCACCTTGTCGTCTTGTCCAGTACCTGCACAGCAACATCCCAGCAACAACGGGCCTTCTGCGCTGTTTCAGTATCCAGCCCAGAACATGTGGGATCAGCCGGTGCTGCAAAGATCCATCTCTTCGCCGGAGTTGTTCGCGCAGGCCGGGCATGATCCGCGTCATTACCCTGGGGGTGTTTGGGGAGCGCAGCACCCTCAGCCGGCTGTCAGCCAGGCTCCGCCCTACCAACGCTCGACTTCGGCAATGCCTGGGGATCCGGCCGCAAGGCTGCGACCCAGCTACATGACCACGGGGCACTTAGCGCAGCAAATGCTGGATGCACGGGAACGGGAACGGCTCGCCGGTCGCCCAAGAAGCGCAGAAGAAAGCCCATATCTCCAGAGCTACCTCGAGATCCGTCGCAACACTGTGCCAAATGTTGGCCCGCCAATGAATGTGGTGGCTGCACCCCAGGGCCCGGCTCAAGCATTGAACCCCGGCTTGGCACGCCTGTCGATGCAGGGAACCCGCTTCGTCGGAGCCGATCAGTTGTATGGAAATTACCCAGCGCCACACAGTGATGCGGTGCAGAATGGCATGCATCCCCGTCCCCAGTTCGCCCATGTTGCCCTGACGAACCCTCCGGTGGCCAATATTCCGGTACACAGTAATCCGGTCCCGAATGGCATACATGCAAACGCCCAATTCTTCCAGGCCTGCCAGACGAACCCCCCCATGGCGGATGTTCCTCCCCAGGCAGGCCCGGCACTCCAGCCGTTTCCGCCGCACAACCCCCAGCCCGCTACGCTGCCGGAAGGCAACTCTACAAACAACGCCGCTTGGTCCGATCCTATGAATGAGGACCTCCTTAGCTTTATTCGAGACTTCAATCAACCGCCCGATCTGACATCCGACGATCTGACGCCTAGCCCAGTGTCTGCATACTCGAACATCGAGGTGGCCCAACAAGACTTCCCAGAACGGCCCAGCTTTGGTCGCTCCATTTCAGATCCAGAGCACCCGATCGCGGCTTCTATCACAGATGCCGAATGGCAGGCTTATTTCAATAGCGGCTTCTGGAAAACTACTTCTTTCGACAACGACTTCATGCCGCCTGGGAACCCAGAAGATCCCCCGCCCTGTTAATTATCCCACCTACAACACATTCGTTCACTCATATAATTTCCTTGATATTTAAGCCTAATGCCTCTCGAAAGCGAAAAGGATACCTGCAATAATCCTAGCATTTACTTATTTTTAGCATGCGCCTTCGATATTTTTACTTAATCCTCTAATAATAATACTTATTTGACGGATGTTCCAAGTTTGAGCTAAAGGACATCAGCACCAGAGTGCTATACATGGCCCTTAACAACTACCCCAAAGATCATGTCGCTATTTGTTACAGTCTTTTTACATATTGGTTCTCCCATGATTACGTTTTGGCCTTCTTGTATACTGTTTGTCCACCCCAATGTATATTCTTATCCCTACCTTGCGGCTAGAATGGGAGGTTTTGTGAGTGCATTTTTCTGGAGTATAGGGGGGAAAAAAGGTTGGGGCTACCGCAAGGCAAAAAACGCCATGGGAGTTATTGGTTGAATATTGGAAAAAGCTGGCGTCCCTCGTTTGGTCAGTTTCCAGTGTACAGTATCTTTACTGAATAGTCAATCAATGAAACAACGCATTCTTACTCAGAGTGGCTTCCTTGATTCCCGATCAACTGCAGCACAGAGTACAGAGTACAGAGTAGACTAGTTAATACATACATCCGTCGGGGAACATCACTCTGGATGTCGGCCTGTCCCTCCTTGCTATTGGTGAGAGGGAAATTGTCTCAGCTAGCCATCCCGACGCCGACATTTTCCCGTTAGTGAGGACCGTAGGTTTGCAGAGGACAAACTTTACAAAGCATATCCGGCCAGCAGGCTAGGCACAGAGCATTATTCCCTCGGGCATGCGGCCGTCCAGGCTGTATCCGGAATGCCTTCGTTTCTACGTTTTCTTTGTTTGTTCCAAGCGGTGGCCAGCGAGAACCAACTCTTGCACCGGGCTTGGGAACGAGCAACGTACTCCAGACTCGCCAGGAAAAGCAGGGCGGAGAGAGACCTGGCAGGCCCCAAGACAAAAAAAAGGCAGATTGCGTACTCCGTACAGCCGCGCTATCCGAGAATCCTGTGCGACCGCTCTGCCAGACACACGGAAGTGGCTGAGGCAACGCAAATCAGGTACTCCGGGCCTATGACTCCATGAGAGAGTTTGGGCTCTCTGGGCCAGCAGCCAGGAAAAGCGCAATGACGCGCGCGCGCGCGCCGCGACGCCGGGCATTCGGCGTCTGTTCTTGACCCAAGGCATCTAGCGAGAAAGGTTTGCGGTGCGGTGCGGCGATGGCGTTTTGGCTGCGGTATGCGCTCCGGCAGGCTTTGAGGGTCAGTGGTGGTGGCACCGCGGTTTGGGTTGAGGCCGGGATAGTTACTCAACTCAACTAGTTAAGTCCACAACGGCGACCAGGCGACTCAGGCACCAGGGCGCGCGCGGCGGCGGCCTTCGCTCAACCCTCGCGCTGCCCTCTGCGCCCCTCCGCCAGCTTCGCAGTCCCTCCGTCGCGGCCGATCGCGACAAGTCGCCGCCGCCACCGTCGGTGCTGCTGCTGCTGCTGCTGCTGCGGCTGCCTGTGGTTGCGGGCGCGGGCGCGCGGGCGAACGCGTCGGCCGGCGCGTAACTAGTGGTATGCGCTAGTACTCGGGCCGCCCCTCCAGCGCGCGGCCGGCCGGCGTGGGCGCGTACGGCGGCGTACGGCGGTATGCATGTAATTAATCCATCGCCTGTCGTCGAACTCGGCTTGTGTCGCCCGTCGCTCTGGATGCAACAGCCACCGTCCGTGCGGTTTGTCAGCGTTCCCGTCCGGTATGTGCTCAGATCGCCCCTCTCCAGCGCGCCCGCATTCCCCCTCCTTATGATTGTCAGATGTTCGAGCTATTTTCGGCCTGTGGATGGGGGAGCGGACGACGCTTGCGCCACAGGCCGCGGCACGAACTGCGGAGCTGTGCGCCAGTTTGGTGACACTCGGGCGTCCCGGCAGCAAGCAACGAGGCGCGCGCGCGGCTTTGATTATATCCTGGAGGCAAATCGTTGGTGCCGAACCGCATCGCGATCGACAGAACCTTCCGGCTCTTCTGCCCGGCCACCTACGTACCCACCTCGGGAGACGAGCGGCGACAGACGATCTATCAGAAAATCCGTCCTTGCGGTGGGCCTTTCGAATCTTCTGACAAATTCGACGGGCGTGCCCCTTTTTCCGCTGGATGCCAAACTACAGTTCCCTCCCCCCATGTTTCGGCAACTCTCCCGGGATCTACAGGGTGCATGCAGCTTGGGTTGGACCAAAAAGGAAACATGGTGTGACGCCCGATACCCAGGGCAGCTCTATACTGCGTATATCACGACTTGCGCTCTGCTGTGAAACCGCTTCCCCGCAAAATGCAAGCCACGTGTGTTCCGGCAATGAATTCCCATCTAAGCTCGGCCTCTGTGCGTCCTGCCGCACTCGTCACATTTCTACCGTCTGTGCGGGATCCGCCACGAGAGGTTCGGACCGTGGATGGTACGATACCTCCAGCAGCCTAACACGGCTCTGGATGCGCAAGAAACAAAACAATCGGAATACTCCGGCCTAGAGCGTGCTGCATGGCCTGGACTTGCGGTGTTCGTACGATTTCTCGCCAATTGATGAGGGTGCCTTGCTTCTTGCGCTGGGCATCGCCAAAAAAAAAAAAAAAAAAAACAACCTTCGAAGCTTTCACTAGTCAATGCACCCTGCATTCTGCAAGCATCCCAGTTGAAAAACGCAGAATATGCGCCCTGCATGTCTGACACTGATTCTCTTGGTTGCTACCTAATCAGGAGCCGCCCATCTCGGTACCTCAAAAAAACAACCCTCTTCGGCTTCTGATGGCCTAACCTCAGGCTATGATTGGGTCAGCCCGCGCCGTTACGCAAATTCTAATATAAGCGGAATTTCGCCGTGAGCCCGGACAAGACCCTCAAGGACTCCCCCACAAGGTTTCCGTGAGCCCACTTCGTCTTGCCGTTCTTCTTAATAATGCTCAAAAGATCTCCCCCTCTTCGCGAGTCAGAAGGAAGCGAGGGTAGTGAGCTTGAGCAAACTCAAAAAGAGCCCTGCGGCCCACGCCTGAAATAGGAACTGGGGAAAATACTCTTGGTGAGCGAAGAAGTTGAAAAAATTAAAGGAAACTTGGATTTTGTTAACTATACCAATAAACAAAGAAATGGTTAGATTTCCGGAACAGCAACCTTCCAAGATGGCAATCAAGGCACAGGTCGTAGCATTCAACGGTTTTGCCAAAATAAGTCTATTCTACGTGTTGCCCTGTTTTGTTGTGGTAAATTTGGCAGGCTGGGAAGCCTTTATTCCGCATGCACGGCAGTTACAGGGTAACTTTTCGTATCAGATAATCGGAGTAACTATCTTTCCCCTATTTTTCAATGTTTAGACACTACTCCGTACGGAGTACTCTACCTCTACTAGTTTGTTGTCCGTACTATCACCCAGGCCGCGCCATCCTCCAGCCCAGTCTATTGCTAAGAAAAGCCCGGCACTCTCAGATGAAAAACAGACTTCAAAAGAATCCAAATACCTGTCTTGGCCCTGGACGAACTAACGAACTAGTTCGACAAAAAAGCATTTGCCCAGGTTTGTGCCACGCGGTTCTTTTCAAGGCCTGGAAAAAGCCGTCCGCCAAAACCAACCCGCAACGCAAAAGCTGACGCTATTTAGCAACTACTTGAAAAAAGCCATGAACTTAGCAGCAAGGCTCGCGAACTACCAGGTGCGCGCGCTAGTCAAGTTGACCCACAGCGTTTTTCAAGCTTCTCCTAGAACCACACCGGCCTAGCAATGGAGCGACTACACTGCTACTACCAATTCTAGCCCATGGAGTATACGTGGAGGGGCTCCAGATGCTTTATATAGTGGAATCTGTCTAGCGGCTATTAATACGTAATTCCTCCAGGTTGTTCAGCCACCCCGCGGTGGCCAGCCCCATTCTCGGCCCCGTGGTACGAGATGGATACTCCGTAGTGGGTATGAGCTCCTCGATCGCGATCGTCTGGCCGGCGGGTAGGTCCGTCATCAGATCTCAACGCGAAAAAGTGGAACCCCCGTGATACTACGGGGTTGTGTACAGAGAAAGTTCGTTTTTCATTTTTTTTCTTAATTAATATTATGACTACACAGGTCGATGCGAGTGATAATCTCAATCTGATCTTATGAGATAATGATTGGTAAGGTGCTTTGTCAACGGAGTTCATGAGCGGCGGATGTCACAAAAAAAGCAACGTGAGGCTTTTGTGTCGCCATGATGCCAGTCAGGGTTTGACAGGTTGCCCAAACGCATATAACGTCCAGGAAAAAAAGGGGGAATCTGGGTTTGGGCAAATTGCGAAGCGGAGAAAAAGCCAATATTTCTTCCTTTCCAATGCTCCAACCAGAAAACAAGAGAACCACAACCTGAAAGAACCTGCTAGGCATTGCGAATAAATCGGGTAATGGAAAAGTAATGTAGGGCATCGCGCTCCGATTGGCTTGCTGGGGGACTGGCAGTGGTGGCGAATTTCAAAGGAACGGTGTTCGTTTTTTTTCTTATTTTTTCTTATTCCCAGGAGGCCAACGATGCACATCAAGGGCCAGTGCGGTTCCAAGTATCTCGACTATCGCCACTCTTCTGCACCCCAACGCTGCAACTGCTGCTTCGCCTTCGTCGGTTCCGGATATCGTTGGGATCTGCCGGCTTGAGCCCACTGGCCCGGGCATACAGGTTTAGGACGTCCGTTAGGCTGACGACGCCGACGAGGCGGCCAGAAAGCCGAGCACCCGGGAGGGCGGAAGCAGGTATTGCTGAGGAAAGAGACATTGGATACACGTTTGGCGACTGGGGGTGGACCATTGGGGTAGGATGATGTGGCTGGGCCGCTTGCGGAAATGACGGAGGTGACGTGTGGCTTGCGCTGGGACTCACCCTTGGAGAGGATACCTGGGCTCCAGCGACCGTGCTCGTGGCTGGGCCGGAGATACTAATAACTTGATTGGAGAGGGGAGCATGGACAGCTGAGTGCGCAGGAGTTGAGGGATTAGATGAAGAGGGCGATTGGGGATCGGTGACCCACATCCTATTGCAGATGAGTTAACACACACATCGAGCAGCATATTAGGCTGCACAAACGATAAAGCGGAAGGTATTTAGTACCGATGCGACTTCGTGGCAACCAGTTTAGCAACCGTATGCGCTAGCGTGGATTGAGGGTTGACGTGGAAAACGGGGAACGAGTCTTTTCCTTCATTCAGACCCCGTGTGGAAAGGATAACGGATATGAAGTGGATACAGGTGTCGCGAAGCAGGGGAAGCGAGGTTGATTTCGTAAGAAGCTACCCCAATATCAGCAAAAACCTACGATTTGGATTTGAACGAGTGGATCTCTCACTTTCACATCGACAACGGATATATTGCCGACTACATTGGACTGGTTGTCAACGACGGCGACCGATGAGATCCCCTCATTATTCATGAGCTCCAAGGCATGGCACAGCGGTCGATCGCCACTAGTTAGTTGTCGATGCACGTCAGCAGCATGACTCGCGGAGGTTCCAAAACTCGAAATGAACTCACTTAATCGATATTACGTATTGAGAGCCAAGGCCCAATTCTCGCAGATATTGCGGGTATAGCTGCTCAATTACCGGAAAGCTTCTAGCATTCTCCCAAAGAAACTTCACGAGCCTCCACTGACTGAAAATCCCCAAGACCTCCGAAGTATTGTCCTTTGTCACAATTATACTGTGTATCCCTCCACCAAACGTCTCAACCGCCCTTATCAAACTAGCATTTGGCGGAAGGGTGGTCAACGGGTCTTTCGGTCTTAAGTTCTTAACCTCTTTTAGACAGATCATTTGTCCTTCCCTTGCTTTTCTCCCCAGCTCTTCGAGAGACGCAGCATGTTCGTCATCCGGCTTCGTGATGCCAATAACCAACAATAGATATGCATTGAGGTCTGCATATTCGAAAGTCCCAATTACCGAGGTATGCTCTGGAGACTCCCGGATCAGCAGCAAGGGCGCTTCGCATTCAATCAAACGCTACACACGACCATACCATTAGTACCTAAGAGCTAAACCGAGGCTATCCAGAGCTCTCCTTAGAAAGTACTAAACGTACGTTCGTAGCATCTTCAATCGACATGTCCGCCTCCACGAAATGGCAGCTTGCCGGGTTCACCAGCTCCCCAACCGTAATCTGCGTCCAATCGCGGCCGGAAAAAGCCGGATCTGCACCGCTGTGAACAGGCGGATTGTCAATCAAGCTCTGTAGGGCAGCTTGACTCATCGACGGCCGACGCGCGCGGGGTGACGGAGGCATAGCGCGAAGAGACTCGGTAAGGCTCTGGCGATGCGAGGAAGCTCCGGACAGGGAATTGATGCGGAAATGCGAGGTAGACGGCGAGCGCGAGTCCAGACTCGAGCGAGGCGAAGAGACAGAGGACTCTCTGGACTTGTCCGACGTGGTGGTGGACTTGATGTTATCTGCCATGGTTGCTTGATCAGCTGGGGTCTTATGGGTAACTAGGAGGACAAGCAAAGCTATGACGCAGAGCTCGGTTTAGGCAGATAATAAAATTGGCTGCCCCCCCCAACGCAGAGAGCAGCTGTTGCCAAAGACAAGGGGAGATTCACAGTCAGAGCAGAAGTGAGAAAAGCACGGTTGAAGAAATCACAGTGATTGTGATGGAATTCAAGAGGGGCGACACGGAAGTTTGCTTTGCTTGCTCTCTCTGCAGGCATCACCAAGTGGGGCGCCGCTAACTAACTAACTAGTTAGGTAGTTAACTCACGGATGAACTAGCCGGGGATGCAGCGAAGGAGGAGGCCGTGATATCTCATCAGGAGCAATCAACAGCACCAGGATTGATGATGGGACGAATGGAGCTTTCAATTATATTACAGAACTGAGCTTTGGAAATTACATGTGGCTTGCTTTAAAAACTTGGTTGAACTAACTCTAGAGCTTGCTTAGAAATAAGTCACATAGTAGTGGGCTTCCCTCAGCAACCGAAGTATGTAGGCCATACACTACAATTAAGATGAATTGCCAAAGTCTTATGTGGAATTTCAGGGTGCGGCGCAGCCTAGACCATTGCTGACTTCTAAAAATATTTGTTTCATGCCGCCTTTTAGTGATTGGATTGCAATACCTCTAGATCTAGATGAAGGCAATCATCTTCGCAGTATCGTCCTTTAGGGTAGCTATGTCTTTATACTCCATGCTACTGACTGCTATGTTAGTCCTCTCAATAATGATAGTGTGTTCACATCATAATTCGGAGCAATTATACGCCTGAACTGGCCGAATTGGGGCTGGCACGAGCTATACCCAAGGGCTTCATAGGGTGGAGATCGATTTCGCCCACACATTTCAACTGTAACCAGGCTCCATAAATTCGGTGAGTAGTCCAGATATGTCTTTTTTTCGGGATCGTTTGGTGTTCAATGATCGAATCGGCTTCTTTTCTTCAGAGCTAGCCGTTTCTATACTGGCACTTGCATTGTCATTGGGGATGGTCCGATCTCTACGGAAGTGGTAGATCTCTGTGTAGGTAGGATCAAACGTGCCTTCGCGTGCCAGGCGAAAATACAGAGTCGGGACTAGGTCTTGTGCGGGCCTGGGTTGGGGATCTTGCAGCAGGTTACCGATATTTTTATCGAGGGAGAGTCGATAAGGCTGGATGATGGTAGAGCACCAACCGTGTTGTGTTCCTATTTTGAGAGAGGTTTGACCATCGAAATTCGGGCATCCTTTCAGAGTCAATGTGGATAGGGAAGGAAAGCTATCCAAGTAAGGAAAGATGTTAGTTGTCAGCTCGCTTTGGCTGTCCAGAATCAAGCTGTGGAGGTGCTTGAACGCCTTGCCAGCGTGCGCCGCTTCACTCCAGCGTCGTATCAAGCGATCGGTGACGGTGACGAAAGGACCGTCATCATACGTCCTGTGTCGTTTCGGTCGAGGAAAGGCTACTTCCAGAAACACGAGATTGGAGACAGTCGCTATGTCGACCAGGTCACCAAGGCTTGTGAACTCGGTGGAGACAGAAACTGACGTCTGCCAGGCCAGGGATTCGGAGGTTATTAGGCGGAAATACTCATGCATCGACATCTTCTTAGACCTTGGCCAAAATCTATAGACTCTTCGTTCCTGTTTCCACTCCTGCGGATAGACAGCAGCAAATATCTTCCACATATGGAGAGTCATGGATTCACTGGTATAAAAAGTCAAATTTTGTCCTGAGGCACGAAGGCGGGTAGCCTACCTATCGTCCAAGCATTTGACCAAATATTTTGCAAACGACCAAGGGACCTGGGCGAAATGCTCAACCGTCAGCTGCCGCTGGTCAGCCAGGACCTGCTTTGCAGCTATCGTCTTCAGAGAATTAACGCCCTGGCTGGGGAACGCGGCCTGGGGCCATATCAAGAAAGGCGACTCATGGGTCCAGGCCGGACCCAAAGCGCCAGACCCGGGGAGCAGCGAGCGTACAGGCACAGTGGTCTCCGTGAACATCTGGCCGCTGGCCTCATCATAGTGCCTCCTCCGCGTCACACCGCGAAACGTCATGGCGAGGGCCGGGGCTGGCGAAACAAGCCGGCGGACGCGATGCGACAGGCGTGGACGGGCGACCGGGCGAACAATAGCAGCCAGAGCCAGAGAACAATAGCAAGAAAAAGCTACGACGGCGACCGGCGCGCTGGGACGGCGGCGAGGAATAGAAATGCGCGTCGAAGCGCCGGGCAGCTCGCGGGTGAAGCCTGAGACACGGCGGGGGCAGCGGCCGTGCTGCGCTGGGCCAACCACCGCCCGCGCTGCCCCGATGGGCGCGCCGCCATCACACACCGCGAGCCTGCTTCTCTCCGACCTCGAAGCGCCCGCGACGAGGGTCTGCTCGACGCCGGTGGGCGAATCGCTGCTCGTCTCGCTCGATTTCGCGCTTCTGATGCCCCCATGGCTGTTCTGCAGCCGGTGCCCGCGGCCAGGTGTCGCGTTGCCGGGGGATGTACAGAGCGATTCATATTTGACCAGGTCATAGAGCCCTTCTATGGCCGCATTGCCTTTTCTTTCCTGTGTTTTGGCGTTATATCTTCTTCGTCCAAGCCGTTTCTGTCTGCTTGGGTCCTATGGCCTCGTTCTTCTCTCCCAAGTCCAGAGCCAAAGCACGATCAATTGCGTCGCTAGTCGAGACCGCCGGCCAGGCTGACAGTCCCGGCTCGTTCGATTGCAAATCTACATTCTCCAAGATGAGGAAAAAGAGGCCGCCTCCAATATGCATATCCGTGGAGAATGGGAATGTCATTTTGACTGGTCCCACCCCGACATCGACCGTGGTATACGCCGATCCACAATGGCCATCAACGCCCAAGACGCCGCATACAGCGGGCTGTACAAACCCTCGGTGTATAGAGCGAGATTCGGGACTCCTTTCCCTCATGCAGCCGCCGTTCGCCAGCTCGTCCCAGCCCTGGCTCCAATCAGCCCCGTCGTCCAACCCTTCAACCCCACCCCAACGATTCTTTCCGATGGCAGAGCTACCGGGCTCCGTCTACAACCCCATGGGTGCCGAACTGGCCACACCTGCAACACCGAGAAGCGTTTCGTTTGATTACGGAGCCAGGGCCTCTCTGGAATCGCCCCTCAGCCTGGTGCCCAGCTCAGCCCCTCCAATAGGCTCGAGCAGGTTCCGGGACCATTCTTTCGAATACGACCCGCCTGCCGAGCCTACATACAATGGCAAAGTCATTTCCGAAATGGACTTTGAAGACCTCATGAGTTCGCTTCCCTACCTGTCGCCAAAACAAATACAGTTGTACTGGCGCCAGGCTATGCAAAAGGAGGCACAGAACGTGAAATCGAACCCTCAGGGGAGGGAACAGTCCTCGACCTTTTCAAGAGTAAACATGGTAAGGCTTTATCCCTTCTCTCTTGATAATCTTCCCAGAGGAGACGATTTGAATACTAATCTAACATGTATGTTCCAATGATAGTTGCATCCTGAATCTGAGCGTCTTTCCCGTCTAAAAGCAGAATATGATATCCAGCTTGAGGAGAAGAAGAACGAGATCTGTAATGTATTAGAACTTCATGATGTACGCATGGGTGCTTTATGCAGCTTCATCTCTGAACGCCACTCCGCCGAGATTGATAAATCGAATGACCCTTCCGTGCGAAGAGTCCTAGAGATCATCGAAGGCCAGAAGCGCCGCATCTTAAGTATACCCAACGATGGTAAAGCTTCGTCAAAAGAATCGACGCGAATTCATGAATTGGAAACGCGTGTTTCCGACCTCGAGGCCCTCGTATCCCACCGCAGCCAGAAGCTCAATTCATACCAGAGTGAGCACAGGATTTTGCAAAGGGAACTTGATGATTTTGCCAAAATATCACAGCGGCAGAAGCAAGAGATCAAAGAAAAGAATGCACAGATTAATGTTCTCAACTCCAAGGTCACCCAGCTGGTGAATAACATGGTTCCTTCTGTATTT
Organism: Ophidiomyces ophidiicola; assembly: GCF_022830035.1. Lineage (NCBI taxonomy): Eukaryota > Fungi > Ascomycota > Eurotiomycetes > Onygenales > Onygenaceae > Ophidiomyces > Ophidiomyces ophidiicola. The sequence continues at coordinate 117,875 of NW_026054646.1, forward strand.
CCTACATCGTCACCAGCCACTTCTCACCAGGTTGAGAAGGAACTGCCATCTCCCTTGCCATGCAGCTCGAGAAAATTTGAAAAGTCGAAGCAGCGCCGGATACAATGTTCACGTACTCGGTCCGCGGATACTACGACTGGTTCAAATTCGACGCGTCACAGGGAGAATCTGGCATTCCCCGATAAACCGCGACGATCAACGGTTGTATGAATAGGTGTCTTAGTGCGGAATTCTGATTCTTATACCATTTCTTCTTTCGCGTTGGAGTCGGCTGGCCCTTTTTTTTTTTTTTTTCGGTTGGAGAGGCAATTTGACAGGGAAGCGTTCCATGCATACCCACGCCCCTGGAAGTTGTTTTTGTTATTTCATATACACAGTGATATCTGAAACAATACGGTTCTCTTCCTATGCTAAATGATACGATCATCATATAGAATGCGAATTGAATCTGGTTACTAAGCACACTGTCCTGTTCTTGCTAGCAGCCCTTTTTATATCATAGCAGGGAGAAGCATATTACAGTGTGCTTTGTGAAGTAGACTTCCAAAAATTTTATATCAAAGTAGAATTGATTATCGATATCCTTTAATGACTGTTTGACTGCCTGCGAAGATTGTGGTATGAATTTTCATTTGTCCAAAACGTATCAGATGGCAGCACTTCGTTATGAGGATGTATTAAAGATTTTAAAAGGTATCTCTGTTGTCGAACTTCTTTCACCCCACATACACGATTGATGGCTTGCCGAGCTGTTTCACATTATATAATTGAAGGTGGGTAGCAAAGATATAGCTGCTCCTATAATGCTATTTTCTAAAGGATCCGACATTGGATTGCCATGATGTGACAACAAGCATAACCTTCAACCGAAGTGCCAGACCTAATCACTCGAATTGACAATTTGTGTCCGTCATAAAGATTCAATGCTGTCTAGAATAACAGGCATCTTATGCACGCATGTTAACCCCCACGTCTCTTGAAAAGTGATATCTAGCCATTTAGCAGAGATAGACACTCTGAGTGACTTAGCCAGGAGGAATGCCTTTCTGGAATCCAGTCAAATAAGTGGCAAGGTATTTTGCCTTGCTCCTGGCCCTCTTTGTAATAGCTCGTCTAAACCCTTGAAGACAACATGTCGGTTTTTCCAGATTTGCAGCCCTCTTCTGTCCGATCTTGGGAATGCATAGTCTGGTTTACGGTACATTGCTGAGTATGTCAGAAACCTGAAAGGATCCTGGGGAAAACAATTCGCGCACCAAAATTTGGCTCTTGCAGGAAAAACCGAAAACAGAACTGGAATATGGTATATACGCGGGTGAATATGAGGACCTTGAGGGTTGAACGTCCGCGGTTCATGGGAGATTGACAAAGAACAATAAACGATTGCTTCAACAGGGTCTAGTAGATCTCTTGCTGCCTTGCTGTCAATACACGAAAAGATTCCTATGACGGTAAACTAGAAGCTTCGGGTTTGTATTTGCTCCAGTTCTATGACCGGGAGCCAATGTACAACAAAGAAAATGCCGATATGCCAGCTTATCACGGTGGCAAATTCAAGTTATTTCCTACTCATCATGAAGCCCAGCGGTCCAGAGGGCCGACATGAGAAAACAATGACTTGCCTACATGCTTTGGAGCATGAGTTGGTAGGTTGGCGTTCCGCAAAGAAACCGAGAAATGATTCTCTAAAGAGGAAGGTCAAAACAAGGTGGCTGCAAGCGTGTCTGCTGCTGCGGAGGACACTGCCACGTCAGCTGGCTGCGTAGAACTGAGCATGATAATGCGTAATGGGCTTTCAAAACGGCCAGGTCTCAATTCTCGGATAGAAGCCCTGAGTTTCATAACTAGTCCGATTTCTAGCAAGACAATTGGCAATGTAAATCGAAGCCAGAAGTATGAATTCTGTAGAACACTTTATCTCATTGAGGTTATTTTTGCTATATTTCCAGCCAACGGAATAGATGATAGCGAGGGTGCATTGATAGTTCGGCCATTTCAGGTTCACGGAGAAGATGAAAAATGTACGGAGTAATGAAGCCAAATATTATGACTCCGATCGAGTTCACCGTAAATCCTCCGGAGCTGCGGGGTTTCTACTATTCCGAGCATCTACTTAGTCATCCGAACCTTAATGGCGATAAAGTGGCAAGAAAATATTGCCCCGTGACTGGCTTGATTTGGTCACGCAGACGACGAGGAGCGAAGCCAGCAACCTACAGCCGAGCGCCCGTGAGCTCCTGCGCCTGGTGGGATTGTCGAGGCGTTGTGATCTCTCTAGCCAAGACGCACCAAGGGCCCCGGTCGTTGCCCCAGCCTCTCCAGATGATCTCCCCTCAACCTTGCTTCTTGTGCAGCGAATAGCAGCCTGGCGATGCATCAGCCGCCGTGCAGAAGCCCGCGGCAGATTTGACCAAGATATTGCAGGCGACAGCCAGGAAAATGGCTTATAAGTGCCGCAAAGCTCGCGCCGATGTGTTTGCCTTGCACAATCACTGTCAGCCGAGTCGTCTCCTGGTTGACTATTTGTTGATACTGACACCCCAGAGCACTCTTTAAGGCAAGCTGTCATAAGAACTGGTCATTTTCTCTATCCTTTGACTCTCTAGTTGGCTTTGATTCTTCTACTCTCTTGACCGTTCGGCTTTTCGTCAGGCAACGCAAGGCTCTTACCTAGGAAGTTGCCTCGGATCTCTAACAGCGTTCCTGCTCGGTTTTGCGCTCTTTTGCATGTTTTTATTGTATCCTTTTTTCACTGCGTTCAATTTAGAGGAATTCTTCTTAAATCTACTCTCGTGCCATTCCCTGCAAATTCTTGTAGTATCTAGACTTCCCTGTCCATCTCCATTTGCCCGTGCACCATGTCGCAACCGTCGCAAGCAGTTGCTAAGCACCCCTTGTCTGATGGCCCTAGTGAGGGCAAAAGTCGTCCCAGTGGTACTTTTCGTCGAGTTGAGAGTCAGCTTTCTGTTCATTCAATACCCTCGCAGAAGTCGTTCCTGATTTCATGGACAGAATATTTTGCTTCTTTTCTAGGTTGGGCCAACCCCCAGGCGAAGCCCGCAGACCCCGGGGACCACACTGTCTGGCTTTTTGACAATACGGCATTCCGGCCTGGAACGCGTCTACGTCTTGGATCCCAGGAACTCTGGGTTGCCGAGGTTGTTGCGGCAGTGTTTGAAAAGAACAGTCGTGAAGATCTTGGGAAAGTCATAGCTCTGGTTGCGGATCTTATTGGACTGGATGGCCAAGCAGGCCATGATCCTATTGTCCGCAAACGCATGGCAGAGCGGCTGCAGCCATTCATCAGCGAAGTCGCTCCTGCTCGATCTATTAACCTAGAAGTACCACTTACAGCTACCAATTTGCATAAATACAAGCTTAACCCTTCCAACCAACATGGCATTATATCCCACGCAATCAATATCAACAGCAGCGTACCTATACTCGACGGAACCAGTCTACAGCCCCGTTTGGGAAACTGGCCGGACCTTGTCACAATGAACTCCACTTTTGCTGCTCCGGGGGGATGGCTGGTAATTTCCGATATTGACGATACCATTAAATATACTATGACACCGGATGCGATCGGTATCCTTCGAACAACATTCGCGGAAGAAGCAAAACCCATCCACAACATGCCAGAGCTATATGCTTATATTCAAGAGAAGCTCTTGCCAACATGGTTCTATTTATCTGCATCTCCATATAACCTGTATCCTTTCCTCCACACTTTTATTCAGCAATACTTTCCAAAGGGAACGATGATACTTCGAGATAGCTCCTGGCAGTCGCTTGCAGGGCTATTGAAATCATTTACTCAAGGTACACAAGCGTACAAAGTCGATCGCATGCGAAAGATTCACGGTTGGTTTCCCAAACGGAAGATTTTGTGTATAGGAGATTCAACCCAGCGTGATCCTGAGGCATATGCGGAGATGTATCAAAAGCATAGTCAATGGATCAAGGCGATTTTCATAAGAAAGGTAACCGGCCTGCCACATATGGATGAGCAAAACAGCCCTGAAAGGTTTGAAGAGGCCTTCAAGAATGTTCCTAAAACTGTGTGGAAAGTGTTTGAAGAGCCAGAGGAGCTAAACGAATCTATCGATGAATTACGTGCCCGTTTCCCATAATCATAGTTATTCGGCGTCGATATGACTGCGCTCTACAATTACTGTTCTATGATTTTAACCTGACTTGATTTCCGTTTTGCCCTTAGCAGATCTTGCTTTCTTTTTAGGACTGCTGATATTTGCAGCTAGACACTGTCACTTCCTGGGCTCTAAGTTCTTGCGAAACCACCAGGATGACGAATTATTGCCGTGCTATATGTTCACTTCTGCCTTTTGGGGTTTCCTTGTTGATTATGTGTTATTGATTAAGCCGACTGTGGTGCTGTGCTTTTACTCCCGAACTGATTCGAGCTATCCTTGTAAGCTTCTACCTTTTTGATACCCGCTTTGGCGTATATTGTTCTTCCATATCCCGGTAAATTCTGCTTAAATTGGGCGTGTTTATCCGGGATGATATTTCTAGCTCTCAATTTATATAACGGTGTTCCAACCAAAGCTATTTACGCTTCATATTCTTCTTTTGAAGCTCAACAGTCCATATTTTTGATATGACGCAAGGTAGAACATCGAGACAAGGCTCTTACCACCTGCTTCATTCCACATATAGGGTGGCACCATGACTTTGTTTGAACGAGCTAGAATATCGGTGTACCACTGATAAGGCTGTGCACTTTCATTTCTGCTGGAATTTGCAAATGCCGCTGTAATTTCTCAAAATACAGATCATTCCTCAAGGATTGTGTGAGAGTGTGAAAATGAATAAATTTGCTCATCTTTCTAAAAGACTTGTTTTTGAGTTTGTACATTGTGAGGGTTTCGACACTGGAAAGAAGACTTATATCTGAAAGCTGTCTATAAAGCTGCTCACTCTCTACCATCATTCTGATGAAAAGAGAGACCACTAAGATAGCTGGATAATCTAGAAGATGATGGAAAATTAAGTTCCTTTCGGACTGACTCCTGAGATGTATGCAGTCTCTTGAGTCTTCTAGGAGGCAAGTCTAATCGAAAGAAATCTTCAGTGGGAATTTTCGGATTACATTGTTGCTACTCCGTACACAGTAACGCAACTCACAAGAGAATTGAAATTTGTAGTCATAATTAATAATTTCTGGTTGATAACTAAAGTAAAGAAAAGAAGTTTGATGAGTATGGAATAATGAAGGGGTAAACAGATTGTAAGAGAAATAATAGAGGGGAAATGTCATGGCGTACTCCGTACCCTAGGCTAGGCATGCCCTAAGGGCTAGTACTTTAGTAGTTAGCATAGCCCTATCCTCGTTAGTACTTATAGGTCGCGCTGGCCTTCTGTGGACTCAGCGAGGAATTCTTCTCTTACTGCGCATATAGCAATACTATCTTAACACTATAAGTGCACATTACTTCCTTTCTTGCACTGTAGGCTTGTACCTTACCCTTAGCACCTATCCTTTAGGCTTGCCACCCTACAGCAGACAATGATGAAGCTCTGATAAAATGTCGGATGCTTTGATACAATTCAGACAGAAAGATATTGACTATTCTTTGGGACTTAAATTCTTAATTTCTGACCCATAATACTCCATACTACAATAAAAATCTGTTTGATCAAGGAATTTAACCTTGGATGGTCACTATAGCATAGAAATGAATGTGCTATGTAATTGGTCTGGTGGTTGAACTGTTTGGCCACCTGTTGGAGGGGCTGGCAGAAGGGTAATGCGTAGCTCTCCTAATTGATTGGTCTGCCAGTCTCGAGGACTAAGCTCAAGCTAAGATTGTGGGTTCGAGTCCCACGTCCCTCGCAAATCTTTTTTTTCTTGAGAAGTTCATTCATAGCTTTAGGAGTCTTGGGGGTTTGTGGCGACTGATATCAGGTTCACAACTTCCGCTGAAGATGGCTGGATATATCGGTTTTACAGACCAAAATCTTTTTTAAAAGGCAGGCCTGGTGCCTAAATCTCTAGGATAAGTGACTGATTGACACATGTTTGAACCTATTTCCTCAGTACTTCTCACACCAAGTTTGCTAAAGCCCAGCTTTCTTAAACGCCGACTTTACATAATATTTCCTAATTAAAACGCTTCCATGAAGACAATGCAGCCAACAAGCGCCAGTGAGGAGTATATTCCTTCGACAATGCCCGCCGTCTACCTGCCTCCCTATTCAAAACGTCGCAGACGACCATCTGAACTTGTGTATCAAGTTGACGTACCAACAGCAAGGCCCACAAACACACAATATCTAATCAAAGTTCATTTTACGGCGTTATGCCGGGGTGAGCTTGAATGGCCAAGACTGCTGGGTTGTTTGGATTCAGGTACTGTTATTGGACACGATATCTGTGGCACTGTGCTCTCTACGCCTGTCATAGATGAACATGTTAGAGAAGGACCTAAGTTTAAAGTTGGGGATCAGGTTTTTGGTTTCATAGAACAGGCCAGAGATGGCGGTGCCACAGATTGTGTCACAGTGGAGGAGGATGAGCTAGCGTTTAAGCCGCAGAATCTCTCAGCGGCTGAGGCGTGTAGCATACCGTCGTCTGCGCTGATGGCATATCAAGGGCTGTATCTGCAATTGAAGATTGAAGAATGGTTGAATAGTTATGGGAAGAAGAGTGAAGAGCCCCTGAGGGTTTTGGTTTTGAATGGGATGGATGGTATAGGCATTCAGGTGATTCAGATGCTCCGCTCGAAATCCCTTTTTCCCGGCGCGCATATTTGGGTATGTGCTGCGACGGATTCTCCGAACAACGAGTCATTCTTGAGGAATGAGCTGCATGTCGACGAAGTGCTTGTGTTATCGGCGGCTATAGATTTAGTCCGGCTGTGGACTGAGAGAAGATTCACTCCCGTACATCTTGCGCTGGATTGTGATGGCAGCGAAAGGTTTCATCAACTTAGTAACACCGGTATTCTATGCAAGGGTGGAATGTCCTTAAGCATAGTGGAATCAGATAGTGAGACGTCCAACAATAACATGTTTTTCGGTCCTCTCTGGGTGGACCCAAACGAGGAGCAGTTAGCGATTATCTCGAAACTTGCTGAGAGGGGTGAGTTGAAGCCGTATGTCGATAAAATATTTGAACTGCACGAGGCAGTGGATGCGATGAAGTATGTCGAGTCGCATAAGGGAAGAGGAAAGGTATTGTTGCGGGTTAATTATGATTGAGATATTGGAGGCCATTCCAGTAAGGGGCTCATAAGCATCAAAAATGATAGAAACAGGTGCAATTTGAAATTAGCCTACAGAATTAAACTGTTAAAAGAAGTGGGAATGTATCAAAAACACAAGAATGAAAGAACAAGGAAGAATTTTGCCCCACCGTTTGGACATTCCAGACACTGAAGAAATGGAAAAGGGGAAACTAGAGGCTTGAATTCATTCACTATGGCTCATATCATGTGGCTCATTATTTCAATAGCTGTTTGATAGCCAATCACAGATGATTCCATGAAGAATAATCATGGAAAATAGGAAAAACTTATACCTAGAAAGATCATATAGCCTGTCATATTCTTGGTCGGTAGTTGCTCTTGGGAAATGAAGATTCTAGATTGCGTACTATAACAAAAGACATTAAGAGGTCAACAAATGCTACCCTCAAATGCTGTAAGTAGGCTTATGACCAGAATATTCTTTTGGCGAAAGGGAAACAAGGGGGAAAGTACAGTACAGGGGCATAAAAAGGTAGAATTCGCTCAAAGTAGGGAATCAAGACGTGTAAACACATTTAAGCATGCCGCTATCACCTATTGTTCTAGTTAGCATATTGGAAGGTGAAAAGATACAAGAAAGACAAATAAGGTGCATAGGTATACCTCTAACTGAAGCTCTCTGTCCTTCGCTCTTTCAAGCTCTGCTCTCACCTCCTGCGACAAGTTTGCTCCAATTCCTTGTGTTCCGCCAGATCGTAACGAAAATGGCCATTGTGAATAATCAGCTAGAAGCTCATCTACCTGGGCAAACGCCCTCTCTCGCGCATCATGGTTCATGGTGACCAAGCAATTTTCAAGCACATTGGCAGCATAAGCTGCACATACCATTGTTATGCTGCGTAGGTATCTGAATTCAACGTCATTGGGGAGGTATTGGCTTGCAGGTATAATAACGGTGCGGCTGGTGCAGATGTTCCGGACTCTCTTGTTAATTTCATCTTTTGCAGAGCTGTCGGCGACGGGGTGGGTGGGCATATCGAAAAGTAGGAAGTTCCGTTTTTCGGTGCGAAGAACACCCTTGTCAACAAGACCCTTAGCAAGTCTCTCTCTTACTTGTTTAAGCTGATAGCCAATCTTCATTAAGTTCCATGTTTCACCTAAAAACCAGATACATATGTCAGTCAATGCATGCTGGCTGAATGATAGAAGTGAAAGAAGAAAAAAAGAATAGATATGAACAGTTCATACCACTCATTAGGTCAATCCATGAGCTGACGCTCATCTTCTCACTTGACTTCATCATTTTCAGTGCTTCATCCAGCAGCACCTCTCCTGTCAAGGTATCATCAATCACTTCAAGAATTCGATCAGCAAGCGGAAAACGTCGTCGTGAGGAGTCCTTCTGCATGCTAACTCGGCCGCGAAAGGCCAATTCGATTACGATGCATCCTCGTAAGGCATAAGAAATATTCTCATTCCAGAAAGAGTAGAAGCCCTAGAAAGGCAAAGCGGTGTTAGCAATGTGTCCACAGTAGATAAGATGTCTAGCTGGTATAATCCATCTCTCTAACTGCAGGCTCAAGTGAACAATCTGCCATACCTGCTTATCTTTCAACCCAAGCAATAACACCTCTTCCATCAATGTCAACTTGGGCTGCTTGGCCTGGTCGACGCTTTCACTGATATCCTTCGGATCATAAGCGATCTTGTGTCCATTCTCGCCCCCAATAAACGAAGTCTCAGGCCCACGATTGTCGTGATTAGGTCCGCTGTGTGGAGACGGAGAGGCGACTCGACCATCGTCGCCATTTGCCCGGCCTCCCCCTCGACGGCGCGTCAGGCCACTGGTGGTCGCCATGCGTCAGATGCGAAGCGCACCCGATCCAGAGAGCGTGTTTAACGGTAGATTGGGCGGGATGGGATGGGAATTTCGAAAGAGAGAGATTCGGGAACTGCTGCGCGTGACACCGGGTATCGAGAGCGGTTGGTTAGGCAGTGGTGAAAAGCGGGTGTATCTTGAGTATGGGGTAATAACTAGAGTAATCAATTGGCCCCCAACAAGAAAACCGCAGCGCGGTATGTGTACTCTTTGCGAAGGGAGCGAAAACCTCGTCCCCTTGCAAGCAATGGAGGTCGAGCCGTACGGAGTACGCTTGACGAATTGGCCAACACGGTTGTTCAACTAACGGCGGTCTTGGCAGCCTTCCTTCTCGCCAGCAGTAGGAATAGGGGTTGGGCAACGAATTGAACGGCCACGACGCCGGGGCTGAGTGATTGAATGGGGTGGGTGAGTTTTGACTCGAAGCTGCTTGGATTGGCTATAGCGATATGCTTATAAGAGTCTGCATACGTACTCCATACTCCGTAACTACTCCGCACTGTACATTGCTAGACATCTAAGATAACACAACCATATGCTTTCCCCTAGAGATCTGACATGTGAGTTTACTATCACTGGGACGATTCTCGCCAAACAACGAGTTGTACGTAAATCGGGCAGTCTAAAACGGTTTGAAAGTCTCGAAATTCAGATGATATACACAATACAGCGGAGGAACGGTTGAACAGGAACATCGTGGCCTCCATACGAAACACGCGAATTGACACTCCTCTCTGTGGTTTTAATACGCGCGGCTATTCCCAACGATATCCCTTCAGCTTTTTAAGAGGTCAAATTTTAGTGAGCTAGAGGTCGGTTAGCGGTGGTGTTGCCTGAGGGGCGGTGGTGAAGCATACCATCGGGCTGGGAAAGAATGTACTGAACAGCTTGGTCGACTATATAGATATTGTCAGTTCACCATTCTTAACAATGTATCCAGGGAATGCTCCACGCACTGCTATGGATTGAGTCGGCTTCCTTGTCCGGGATCTCAATACTGAACTCCTGCTCATGGTATCAGCAAACTAGTGAAGAAAATCAATAATCAGAAGCAAGATTACCTCTTCAATGGCCATCACGACTTCAACAGTATCCAAGCTGTCTAACCCGAGATCATTTGTGAAATGCGATGTAGGCGAAATCTGTTTGCATTGGGAAATGAGCCAGAGTAAACACGCACTGCAGCAGCCTTCTACATACCTTCGAGGCATCAGTGACCTAGAGTTTTGGGCATATTAGCATTTGATACAACGCCCTAGCAGTATGTCACATCAATGCATCGCACCTTGTCAAAGTTCTTCAAGAGATCAACTATTCTTCCCTCAACCTCCGTCTGGTTAAGACCGGCGGGGGCAGAATACGATCGGATGGTCTGATAGGAGATGCAAGGAGCGAATTGAGCTTGTCGGACGATGGCAGAGGCTCTGGGGAGCTGACGGACTGTCGATGAGTTCCTCACGGTGCGAGGCATGGAGGCGGTGCGAAGAGACCGGAGAAAGGCTGAGCGGAACATGTTGGCGGTGCCGAGCAAGTAGCCAGAAGTGAAATAGGGATAGAGAAGCGCGTGGGCGACGGTCAAGGCGGGTTGCAGGCAAAAGCGTTGGATTTCGGGCAAAAAACTGTGAAGTCGAAGTTCTGTTTTGCAGGACAGGCCGCCAGCCAATCAGCGACGAGAGGAACGATATGACCTTCACCACATTCGCGAACGCAAGAACATCTCAAGGCACGTCGTGAATTCTTTTCTCGCAATTGACGCCCGCCCACACAATGGCTTCCTCAAGGCCTGCTGCCCGACTACTGGCCTCCCGGTGGCCGTCGCCTCTCTCCTCTTCATTTTCTGTTCCCTCGCACATCAATCGCTCCGCCATCACATATGTCCTCTTCTCAACATCAGCGAGTCGAACTGCGACACCGCATGGTCCACCTCAGCCCGGCTTTCGTTTGCCAACGCCGAAACGATGGGATCAGAGTGACGAGTCAACGTTGGACAAGGCGGGAAAATTCTTCTTGATGACTGAGCTGTTTCGAGGCATGTACGTGGTACTAGAGCAGTTCTTTAGACCACCGTAAGTAGCGCATTCATGCTCCCCGTCTGCAGGTCCCAGCTCTACAAGCTGCTTGCATACCCTCCATTACAGCTCGCTAAGATGTTGTGTGCTCAGATATACAATTTTCTACCCCTTTGAAAAGGGTCCTATATCTCCCCGGTTCCGCGGCGAACATGCCCTACGCAGATACCCTTCCGGCGAAGAGAGATGTATTGCCTGCAAGCTCTGCGAAGCAATTTGCCCCGCGCAAGCCATCACAATTGAAGCAGAAGAGCGCGAGGACGGAAGCCGAAGAACCACCCGATATGATATTGACATGACCAAGTGTATTTACTGTGGCTTCTGTCAGGAAAGCTGCCCAGTGGATGCGATTGTTGAATGTGAGTTAATTTGCAAATAGCAATATTCCAAAGTTTATTGCGATCGCTTTGGCAACGACTTATTGTCTACGTTTTTGGGGGCTGTCTGGCTGATATATTCTTTTTTTTTCTATAGCACCGAACGCCGAATATGCCACTGAAACCAGAGAAGAATTATTGTACAACAAGGAGAAATTACTTTCCAACGGAGATAAATGGGAACCAGAACTAGCCGCGGCCGCTCGTGCCGATGCTCCATACAGATAGTAATTCTTGATGAACTGCTGTATTGCTGTCCTTTCCTGTGTTAAACCCGAGCGAATTTTCTTTTTTTTTTTTAACAATAGATAGATCTTTTCGGTCTACTAAAACCTGGTCATTCATATGGTCACTGAATGTATGTATATAGCGTGGTTGGGCTTTCATCTAGCTGAGTTTCTGGAAGCAACCTGAGACTGTATGGCAACATTTCCTCACATTTTCCCATTATTGTTCAATGAGACATAACAAAGAGATTTTATTTTCTTTTGTCGCTAGGCAAAGCATCAACAGAGGACTTCAGCATATGTACAAAATTGTTGAGGGACGCCTCTGTCAAACGATGTATGGAATTGAACCTTTCGCACTCTGGTATCCAACCGAGGAGTAATAATAGCATCATATTCGTCGAGTCATATTGGTATACAAGTCAAACGCAACAGGCAACTAATCAACTCTCAAATATCACTTCTTTTTCCCGCCTGCTTTAGTTTTGAAGCTTCCCTCGAAACCGGGCCTCGCTTTAGCCTTGCCTTTTTTCCCTTTGCTCCCTTTCTCCTCCCTTCTTTTCCGAATATTTTCTTCTCTCTTCGCTTGTCGAGCATCTTTACTTTTCGTCACGCCTTCTATTCTCTCTTTCCACTGCTTCTCGCTCTTCTTTTTGATGCTCTCTTTCCTCTGTAGGGCTTTCTTCAGCAACGATACATCATCCTTCACTTTCTCGCCGTGCGCCCTTTTCTTCGCATTGAGCCACATATCTTTTTCTTCGATGTCTGCTCTTTTCTTCTCATCCAGCGAGGCCAGTCTTTCTTTCTTGGCCTCTGCGGCTTTGAGGGCGGTGGTAGCGTCCTGAGCACCCCTGTGCTTTTTCTGCTCGCGGAGAGTTGTTAAGTTTGCATCGGTTGTTTGTCCATCAGCAAAGATAACCCGGCCAAATGAGAAATTGTTTTGTATTGAAGTTATAGATTCTGCAGGAGATCCGGGAGATGCGAGTAATGAGCCCTTGGATGAAAATCGCTTGGCGATAGCCTCGTCACGCAATCTTTGTTCTTCATCTTTGGCTTTCTGGCGCATTTCTTTCTTATGAGCACGACGCTGCTCTTCGCGTTGCCGCCTAGCCTCAATCAGCTCTTGTCTATTTTTGGCGGGTTTTCCATTAAAGCCATCAGCGTGGCGAGCGGCTCGCAATTCATCCAGGCGCTTCTGCAAGCGATGCTTCAGTTCTTCAGGTGTAGATTTAGGTGTCTTTGGCTTCAAAGTCTGCTCCTGCTTCTTATTGCTGGTATTATCTTCTGTGGGTGGAATGGCCGATGATATAGAAGAGTTTCCTGAGGGAAGATTGGATGCATCAAAAAGAGCAGAATTGGCCGCTGGTGATGAAGTCGCAGATGAATCGATATCTGATTTATCTGAAGCATTTTGAATAGAAAAGCCTTCGATAGGAGCTATTTCGTCTGCACCATCGTCGTCGTCGTTCTCTTCTGGTGATCTGGGATCCGACTCCCCGGGCATTTCAGGTGCTGTATCTGGATGGTCCTGCACAACTTTTGGCTGCTTTTCTTTTTGCGTTTTCTTCTCTTTACGCTTTTCGGCCTTCTCGGCCTGTTTCTGCTTCTTGTGTTCTTGTTTTGTAGCCTTCTGGTCCTGCTTCTTTTTTAAGCGCCCATCGGTTTCACTTCTAGCAGTGGGCTGCGTATTATCTATCGACTCCGTAGGTGGCTGGTTTTCCATGCTCTCTGTCTTTTTCTGCTTTTTGGTTTTGTGGTTGCCGCGTTTTAAGCCCTCCCGGGGCTTTTCAGAGCCCAGTTCGTGCTCGTCAGAATCTGGTTGCCCATCTTCACGCTTTCGTTTGCGGGCATTTTCGTCCATCACATCTTTAGCAGTCTTCGCAGCATTTGGATCTAATTTGGCACGTTTGGCATTTCGAGCTTGCTCTTTGGTTTGCTTTTTTCGTTGCCATTGATCCTAGTTGCCCCTCCAGTGTCAGTGATTTGTACAATTCAACAGGCCTCAGATGAAAGAAAAAAAAACATACACTCGTATCTTCTCCGTAGTAGTATTTAGCCGGGATCAGAGAGAGCAACCCATCAAATGCATCTGCGTGGCTGCGTAGGCGCTCCTAGATCCAACAGAAAATTAAAGGCTGGATTATTAGCAAGAACATTGCGGACTCACCTCCAAGCTGTCCCCCATATTTATAAAATGCAAATAAATAGAATTCCACTGCTGCCTCTCCTCAGTTTGATATCACGCCTGGTGGTGTCCTGGGAAACCTTGTTGAGGAGAAAATTATTTGCGTGCTCTCAAGGAGTTTTTAGATTCTCCACCTCCGCGTGGTGCGAGAATCCGCACCCTGGTCGCCGCACACCGCCACGCAATTAACTAACTAAGTATTTTGCATGCCAACGTATCAGCTGTCCTCAAGATTATTTAGCTCTATAAGTAGTTTGCTGAAAACCTCTGACAATGCTGTCAACCGCGGTGTGAAAAATCCATAGCGAAAAAAAAAGAAATAGTGACTAGACTGGGGTTCGATCCCAGGACCTTATCGGAACCAGTGGATCAAAGATCCATCTGTGAGCGATACGTGATAACCAACTACACCATCCAGCCAACTGTGGAAGCTTGCCGCCCCCCTGGGATTTAAGTCCAGCAACTTCAGATCACTACGTAACAACATCTAGCTCTCAATTTTCGCAGGAAGGAGCGGTCGTATAATGAAAGATTGGCCGAAAAATTAAGTCTTTTATGTTATTCTTGCTATTAGACTTCGCAAATTTGATGACCTGACCCTTACTCCGTATAATCATAGTAGTTATCTAGCGCATTATTGTATACGACAGTGGAGAGATACAGGAGCTGCGCTGGCTTTCTCTTGCTGGTAGGGAAGAGGGCCATTGGATCAAAAATTTTATTCAATCGATGTCCGCTTTTTTGACCCAGTTGGTCATTCATCTAATAAGCATTTCTATCTCATCAGTTCACAAAGAAAGCACTGGAGAGGTTGAGTAAACAAAACTAGAAATAGACACCGAAGTAATATAGAAAACAGATGACCCTTCTTCAGTGGTTAATTTGTCCACCAGGATGGCTGATGTGCAACTCAAAAGCCACAGTCATTGTGATAAGCAGGCTTAGTGTAGAATGTCTAACGGGGGTGATCGCCCTAGGGAATAAAGGCAGAGAGCACACTCCAAAGATGACAACACAAGAGGCAGTTGATATTAGATAAGACATTTTAATTCATAGAATGCAGAGTTGTAAGCATTGATTTCAACTTTGCGGTCTGAAAAATGAATCTAGAATGCTCCAGTGAAAACAGCAAGAAGCCAAGAAAAGAATGTAGAGTAAAAAGGAGTGGATGCATTTGTGATTGGAAGTCACAACAACACCTTTTACACAATCCTGCTTCAAAGGTTTTTGGCGATGCTGTTGATATCAAAGCAAACACAGAGGCGCATCTTTGAGATGGAGTAGCGAGCCAAAGCACTACCTCACGAAATAAATAAATGGATATCAAAAACAAAACCATTCTCAGCCACCCCCATAAGTCCATGCCCTGGATTCTGTTTCGGCAATCCGAGGTATTTGGGCAGTGCCAGTCCCGATGGGATGACGCCCTGGCATTGCGATTGTTGAGTTGCATGATGGTTGCGGTTTTAGGCCGGTTAGTTGTCTGCTACTTGGGCTTTTAAACCATAGGCTACCGCGCTCCCCGCGCCATGCGCCTTTCGCTCCTTTCTCTGTTTGTAAGTATTAAGCTTATAATTTTGGAAACATCCTCATAAGCGGTTCTTTGATTTGTGGTAGGCTGAGTGCAAACAGATGACATGGAAGAGAACTGGTCTGTTTGACAGAAACGGCCATCAGAAGCGACACACTTGGGGGCAGGAGGGGCTGAGCCACCAGCCACTCAATATGTGGCTGTGCACCTCAGACTTTAGGCTGTATGAGATTAGTCAGCACGCACCGTTTTGCGGCTAGTCCATCTTATCGGACGACACAGGAGCACGTGATGATCATGTGACTGAGCATCTATTATATTGCGTCTAGATCTGCTCCTAACAAACAAGACAAGGATACTTATAGACAAACCTGCTATAATCAAGACTACAGAAAAAAACATATGAAAAACCCCTAGCAAATCTCTGTCAGTCTGATAGTCAAAGATAATGAAATTAATATCATGATTAAGAAGAGAAGATGATAAATCTATGATTCTCTGATTTCTTTTTTAAAAATCTGATCATCTAATAAATCATCTGACTTCTGCTCAACATGCTTCTGTAGCTTTGACAGTGATGTAGATGGCAAACTTCTCTCTATTAAATAATTAATATTCATAAGTCTTAATTGCTTCATGAATTTTTCAAATTTCTGTCTAGATAAGATCTTTGTTAAGTCATCTGCAGACATATTATTGCTTTCAATTCAGATAATATTCAATTTCTTATTAGTAACTACTTACTGTAATCAGTGGTGATGAATATCAATGTGATGAAGCTTAATAATTAGTTGTGAAGCTGCTGAAATCAGTAAATGAATTGTCTACAAATTATCACATAAAATATCAAAATCTTTTTCTAATTTCAATGTAATATTCTTAAATAAGCATTTTCATCACATGATCTCTTTTGTCATATAGAATAGTGCTAAAAGCTCAGCTTCTGTTGAAGATGTTGCAATGGTCTTTTGTCTGAAGAATTTTCAATCAATTAAGTCTTTAAAGAGCTTGAATACAGAGCTCTGAAAGAAGTGTCTAGAGCTCAAATCATCTGCAAAAGAAGAATCACTGATGATTATTAAATAAATGTTTATGATGTTGATATTATTACTCTCTTCTTGAGTATTCAATTCATCATCAGCAAAGAATTCAAGAGTGTAGTACTTCATTGAAAAAGCATATAAGATAACTCTCTCAATTGCTGTATGATGTTCTGATTCTGAATTAATCAAAGTCTCACTTAATTTTGCAGTAGCAAATGAAATATCAGACTGCATTATAATAGCAGTGTAGAGAGCCAAATCAACTTTTTGTTGATAAGCATGTATTCATTGCTTATCTTGCACTCTCATATAAGAAGCTATATCTGCAGTTACCATTGATGTATATGATGGCTTCAACTCTATAAAATTGAACTTATTAGTGATCTTCTTAATATAACTATTCTGACACAGTCAAAGCTTCTGAGCATCTCTATTTTGTAAGACATAAATATCTAGAAATCACTCTAGCTGTTCAATCTCTCAAAGCTTGTAATGTGTCTGTAGATTCTTCAATAACTGCTCAAATGTTCCAACATTCTTTCTGTGATATAAAAATACTATGTCATTCATGTAAAAGAAGATAATAATATTCTTACCAATAAATAGACATAATTCTTCACAAATCTGATGAAATTTTAGTTTCTGAAGTGTTGAAGTGAGATCTTTGTACCAAAGTCATGAAGATTTAAGATGACTGTATAAGACATATAGAATCTTTCAAACATCTCTTTTCTTACTGTAACTCTCTGCTGGTCTGCAATAAACAGATTTATCAAATGAAGCATTAATGAATGCATTAACAGTGTCAATCTGAAAGATCTCCATTTCAAAATAAGCTGTTATAGTCATTAAAAGACAAAATATCCATGCAGTGAGAGTAGCAGCATAGATGTCATGTTTATTATTGATATTCAGATCTCCACAAAAAACAAGTCTTGTCTTATAACATTCCAAAAAACTGTTAACATCAAATTTATATATATAAATTCACATTAGAGAGATTGAATGTATTTCTTCTGAGCTCTCTACTTCTTCAAAGCATTTCTTCATTTGTAGCTTCTTCATTTCCACATCCATGATGATCTTAAATTCATCAGCATGTGGATGTTGCAACATTGAAAAATAATGCTTCAGAGACTTCAGAAGATTCTCTCTATGAAGTCTAGAATTTATAATTGTAAAAGCTGTTAAATAGTCTCTATAAAAAGAATTCAAATGTGCTGTTTACTGCAGAATCACTGTATAAGCTGTTCATCTGTCAATTCAATCTGTATTTTGACATCTTATTCTAACACTTTGTCTAGAAGATGGAGGTTGCTTATTTAAGCTCACTCTGACTGAGTCATTCACTACTTTCATGATAAAATGATTGACTGTTGAAATTCTGTCATTAGTGCTCACCATCTCTGCAGCAGAATGATTGGCTATTAATTGTCTGTCATTTGTACTCACCACCTCCATAGAGCTAGTGACAGAAAGTGTAGTAGATGTTATATCTTCAAATGACTCAACTACAACATCACTCACTACTCCCATAGCTTCTGTGGCAGAATGATTGACTGTCAATGAAAGTTGATCTAACATCTCTATTTCAGTTGATGATGTTGTTGGATCATCTGAAAGAGATTGAGTGTAGATGTCTGAAGCCAATGACTCTGATGTAAACTCTAATATTGACAATGCATGTATCTCTTCTGATTGATCAGTTAGTGTCTTAGTCATTGTTTCTGTTGATCTTATTAACTGATCAACAGTTTTGTAACTTTCATGTGATGTCTTCTTCTCAGAGTCTTCATCTTTGCTGTCATGCTTGCTCAAGCTCATCTTGTTAATATCACTTACTTCAATGAAAGATATTGTATCTGGCACAACAAAGCTCTTCTGTAATAAAAGCTCACTGCTAATCTTGTTAGAATTGAATAGCATACTCTTGTCAAATATAACATCTCTCATTAATATAATCTTTCATCATACTGAAATCCAAATGCAAAAAATATCCATTGATTTGTATTCAACAAGATATTCAACTTTCACTCTAGAAGTCAGCTTCTGATTTCTTTCATATCATGCATTCTTAATTAAAGAATATGCTCTACAGCCAAAAACTCTTATATGCCTAATTTCAGTTAAAGAAGTTGCAGTTTGAAGATATTTCTCTAAGAATTTAAGAGAAGTATTTCAATTAAGATCTTTAACTGAAATTCTGTTTAAAATATACACTGCAGTCTTGACACATTCTGATCATAAATTCTCAGATAAGTTGACTTCAATTTACATTATATATGCTGCTGTTGTTATTAAAGCTTCTGCATGTTTTGCAGCTCCATTTTGAGTCAGTATGTAGAGTGCTGAATGTTGAACAACTATATCATATGTTCAAGTCAATGCTATCAGTTCTGACTGCATAGAGGTCTCTCCATCAATTTAAATAGTCAAGATAGTTAATTGATATAAATTGAGAATTATTCTTATCATTTTTGCTGTGCATGTCAAACTTTTGGATTTTTGCTGCATTGTTTTCATGTAGTGCAGATGAATATAATCACAATATAAGTAAACCATTCATCTATCTCCATTATAATCTGAAGCAAACTGTATGAGATCAACAGACATCTTTATGAATGAGTGTGTAGATCTTTCTGACAGTGTTCTGTGTATAATTTACTTTGCTTTTAAAAAAGCACAAAATCTGCACTTTACTGTTAGAGAACTCTGAGAGATCTTTTCAAATTTCACATCAGTAAGCATCTTTGAAACATGTGTCAGAGACTTTCTGTCCAGATGATCAAGTCTCAGATGCTAAATATTTATGATTTTCAGTGAACTGAATATCAACATCATGATCAGTTTATTAATCAAATCTTTGTTCAATGAGACAGTAAAAACACTTTTTGTTATACTGTCTGTTGCAATGTTAATAGATCTATATTCAACAACCATTTTTCTCTTTTTAACAGTCAAATTGAACAAGATATCTCTTGTGCCAGTGTAGTAAACTGTAAGAGACTTATTGTTCAAATAACAACTCTTTGCACACAGCAATCTGTGCACTACTAGATTTGTATGAAAGCCAGAAATGTAGAGAACATTCTTTAGTAATATCTTATCAGCATCTGCTGATGTTTGGATATAAACTTCAACATCACTGTATTCATAAATTTTACAATGAGTATTTTCAACAAGCACAATATCTGAAGAATCAGCATCTCAGTAGTTTTGAAATCTTGTAAAATCATTGCAAATATGTGCATCTGCACTCTCATTTAATATGAAGCTGTTCTGTAATGAATAGGGTTCATATTTATCACTCATGTTAGTGAAGTTAAAAACTGTTATGAAAGTGAAGATAGTTGAGTTAGAGAATGTCTTGGCAACAGCTTTGTTAGCATCACTGTCTGTTGCATTGTCTGAAGTGCTAACTTCTTCAGTAGTATTTGAATTCTTCAATTTCTTTCAATTTGCAATCTTTTTCTTTAATTTTCTGTCATTCACTGGATTCTTCAATGCTTTCTTAATCTTATTATCAATTTTTGAATCTGGTTTTCAGTCTGTTGGTTGAACAAATGAATTAAAATATGAACAGTAGACCCAATTATGTTGCTCTCTGCAAAGACATGCAGAGTTTGTACTTTCATTATTCTTTCTCAACAGCTTATTTTGAATGATTCTTTCTGTGAAATATGCTGACAGCTTATTACTTTAACCTGACTCAGTATCTTTCTTTAACAACTGCCAAAATATCTGAATATGTCTATAAACATTCAGCTCATGTTCCCAATTCAAATTCTTCTTGATTAGAAGCTTAGATAGATATGTATAGAAGAACTTTCTATAATTTAAAGAGATAGCTCTCAGAAATTGTTTCAAGACAAAAGATTTGTGAATATATTCATACATATTGTACATAATTACTCAATTCAATGCTTCTTTATAGTTCAGTAAATATGCTTTAATTGCTTGATTCTTTGACTCTTCTTCAAGAGTTTTGAATTTCTCTACTAATCTAACTTTCAATTGAGAAGCATTCACTGCATTTCTAACATATAGAGCTTTCAGATGTTTCTTTGCAGTAGCTTCTATATTATCTGATTCACTTATTGTAAGAATTCTCAGAGATGAATCTACATGATTTTTTATTGTCTTCTGTAGCTCTTGCATTGCTAAAATTCTCTTCTCTTAAGTTCTGTATCAATTTCTTTGCATATTTCTTGCATGTTTTATATCTGCAGAAGTTGTGATTTCTTTGATTTTCTCAGAAGAAAGAAAATTCTCTATAATGAATTTCTGAAGTTTGAGATGCATTTCTTTTGTCAGATCAACATACAATCACAATTAGTGAAGATTTGCTAAATGCTTGATGTCTTCAATTCATTCTTTTCAATCATCAGAACTATTCAGCATAACAACTCTTCTAGACAATTCATTTATTTTTAATTAATTATTGAAGTGAGACATTGACTCTAGATTATGATTTTCTGTAGACTTAGATTGATAAAAATTATATAGATGCATTAGATCTCCACAAACTCCACAATTAAGATTTAAGCTTAAATAGAGAGTTCAATGTATGATCTCAAGATACTTAATAGTGATCTCTATTTGTATGAATAACAAGAGTGAAATAAAGTATCTTAAACATATCTTTAGATAATAACCAAATTCTTAAAAGAGTCCAGACTCATAACTATCAGATGACACAGAAGCACATGATGATCATGTAACTGAGCATCTATTATATTGCATCTAGATCTGCTTCTAACAAATGAGACAAGAATACTTATAGACAAATCTGCTATAATCAAGACTACAGGAAAAAACATATGAAAAACCCCTAGCAAATCTCCACCAGCCCAATAGTCAAAGATAATGAAATTGGTACCATGGTTGAGAAGAGGAGGTGGTGAACCTACAGTTCTCTGGTTCCTCCTTCAGAGACCTGGTCACCTGACAAGTCACCTGACTCCTGCTCAACACATCTCGAGGCTCAGCGTGCTCTCGAAATACTACTCGTTGGATACTAATCAATAATTTCGCTTCATGACGTATCGTGATACTTTGTAGCTATACTACTTGCGGCCTTGGTGACAAGACTGTCAAGAACTAAGGAGGACTGGTTTCCATAAGTAGATCATCAGATACGGAGCACTCAAACAGATACCACATACACAAGCCCCAACCACACCTCTCATAGTGCTAATATGTCTGACAAGTCGTTTAAATCACAAGATATGCATGGGTGCTCACTTGCTGTAGCCAAGAAAGAAAATTATGACATTTCTTCTGTGTGTGTTCAATATTTGGACGCTCTGTTTTTCTCCAGGCTTCTAAGTGCCCTCAGTGGGTGTGGGCTCCAGGTATTTATCACCATCAGGGCTCAACAGTACTAGATGATGATAGTCAACCACCATCATATTCCCATGCTCCATGGGAAGGTTATCAATTCTCCGCTAGTGCTCCATAGCAACTGACGAACCATCGATAATGATAGCCAGGGAAACTCCTCCCTCGGAACGACGGAGAGATTTTTCTCGATTTTATGGTGTCATTGCATAAATTAATCGATATTTGCCGCGGGGAGCTTTTGGTCATGTTAAAATGTTTGGTTACTCTCATATCTATTTCATGACGGGGGGTTGGGACTTTACAACTATAGTTTAGAGTAGTACGGAGTAAAAAACGGAAAACTTTTCGCGCTCCCTACACCCTGTACTCAGGACAGCGAAACCTTTCTCACTGCTCAGTAGTATTATTTTTTAGGCTTCGCAATTTTCCAGCTGATACTCCGGATATTCTGCGTATATTATCGTAGCATCGTTAATATCCCTGAACCTGGTAGTTGTCAATCATAATACGTCGGATAATACTCCATATTGAACTGAAGGCCAGGGTTAAGGGAGTGATGGATCATCTTCTTTTGCATCTTGAAAAAAAAAGACGGCGTTCTTGTTATGACACAATAAATAATGTCTTTTCATTCTGCATTTCAAGGCTCGCGCCGTATCATGGAAGTTGACAATATTGAGTTGGCCAAGAGACAGGGGAACGCGCCAAGCTTTCTTCGGCTTCATGGGCCTTTTCAATCTCATTTGCACCGAAACAAATGGTTGGAACGTTCAGGTTTCAGGAAATAATAATAATAGCTCCAGCAGGCGTATTGTTTTGTTTATGGGATTCAAGTTTGTTAAGAATATTTGGAAAAAGACAAGGTCGGCAGCAAATTCGATATTCAAACAAGGCTCCTCTGCCCCCACGACAAGAAGTTGATCTCCTGAGAGCAAGCAATACCCTCACCGTATAAAGATAAGTAGCAGAATCTTGGAATCGCCTCTATGCATATCTTTCTTGGTAGGGCTCCTCAAGGTTAGATGGGCTCTCAGAATCAGAGCATGTAAAATGCCATTGGCTCTTAGGAGTATGACCCCATACATATATAGGGTCGCAGCCACCGATTTAACCCACTCTTCTTCGGGATCGTCGCTCATCTTCGGTTGGGCTCGCCGGGAACTTCCCCGCGATTGTGACCATCCCAGAACACCCGTGGAACATTCCCTGCAGAAGTTTGATCAGGTACATCAGACTGCACGCCACTTTTGCCTCGTTTAGGTGGTCTCGCTAGAGAGAAACGACCATTTTGAAAAAAAAAAAAATTCCTTCACTCATGGAGATGATCATCTTTTTGAAAGGCACGTCTAAATAATGATAAGAAAGGGAAAAGAACATATACTCTGATCTTTTTGTTCGCCGTTATGCATGGAAATGCATGCGTATCAACGCCTTATCCTGGTACGGACGATCGTAACACGGCAACGTATTCTTGAAACGTTGTAGTAGTGCCTGGTAAAAGGCAGGTCGGGTTCTCATACTAGCAGCAGCGGTTGACAGATGATACCCCGCAAGCACCCGAGCCGATTAAATCTATAATACGATTAGTATTACCGTCAACGCGTGTTGCCACAAGCAGGCCGGCCGTCTATTGCCGCCGAGAATCAGCTGGTGAGCGTATAAATCTGCTCATCTCCGTAGCTCATATTTCGTTCGTTCCCGTGTTTTCTTTCTCCATCATCTTTGGTTACCATTTTGCTGGTGATTTTGGTCAACATGCATTTTTTGAAGTCCAGTTTCCTATTTTTGCTGCCCCTTGTGGCGGCAAGCCCTCTACCACAAGAGGACAGTGACATTGTCCCTGGAAAATATATTGTCACCCTCAAAGATGGCGTCACGCAGGCAGATATTGAATCTCACAAGAGCTGGGTCTCCTCCATACACAGTTCTAACCTTGCGGCAGCGGCAGCGGCAGGCCGTACTGGATTGGAGTCAGACGGTATTCGCAAAGTGTTCCAAATCCACGACTTCAAGGCATACTCTGGTTCATTTGACGCCAAAACTGCAGAGGACATCAGACGCAATCCACTGGTGGGTGAACACTTACCATTTGAACTCGGCTGTTCTAGAAGTCACTAAGTCCGGTGTGATTACATTTAGGTGAAATCCGTTAGTCCAGACCGAAAGGTATATCTCGCTTCTCCTGTCCAACAAAACGACGCTGGATGGAATTTGGGCCATATGTCAAGCAAGGGAAGACAATCCTGGACCTATAAATATGATAGTTCCGCTGGAGAAGGAGTGTGGGCTTATGTGTTGGACTCTGGTATCAACGTTAACCACATTGACTTCGAAGGCCGTGCAATCTTGGGGTACAATGCGTTGAAAACAATCCCCCATGCTGATAACTTGGGACACGGCACATACGTAGCGGGTGTCATCGCCTCAAAAACATATGGAGTAGCTAAGAAGGCGACAGTGGTGTCGGCTAAAGCATTCGACACTGGCTCGGTTAGCGATGGTTTTCCAATATGTTTTGGGCCTTTACTGACTCGTGCCATCTAGACCACATACGATTTTATTTTCGATGCTTTCAACTGGATTGTCAAAAATATCACAGACAGTAGCCGGCAGAAGAAGGCGGTTATCAATATGAGTATTAGTATGTTCAGTTCTTCGAAAGGATTCCCCAAAGACAAGAACTGATAAGAGGTGCGCTTTAGCCAGTGCCAAATATCAGGAGTTCGACGATGCCGTTGAAGCTGCCATCAAATCTGGAATCACAGTAGTTGTTGCAGCTGGCAACAACGGGGTAAGGCTCCACTATACATGAGGCAACCTGGATTATTATGACTGACATCTCGATACAGAAAGACGCAATGAACAACACTCCAGCATCTGCACCCAACGCAATCACTGTAGGCGCTTTCCGTTTCGATAACACTCGCTCGTATTTCTCGAATTATGGAAAAGTCGTGGACCTTTTTGCTCCTGGTGAGAGAATCCTCTCCACTTGGAAGGGAGCCAACAACAACGGGACAAACAAGGCGGATGGAACCTCGGTCGCAGCACCCCATGTTGCTGGTCTGGTTGCATATTTGATGGCTAGGGAAGACTTTGCTACCCCTGCCGATGTGACCAAGAAGGTCCTAGGGCTCGCAATCCCCAACTTGGTCAAGAACCCAGGCACCGGTAGCCCTAACCTTCTGGCATACAACGGCATCAATGAAGAGAAGTGAGACTCGTGTTTTGCAGCAATTTGCACATAGATGTAAGAATGAGAACGAAATGTACATACAAACAAACATCATAGCCATAGCTAGAGCGTCGCCATGAGTCAAAAATAGCACCGTCGTTGGGCTGTCAAGCAAGCAATGTCCAACCTCCCCTTGATCGTCTGATCAGCGCACGTGATATAATCGGGCTGTGCCAAGCCGTGTCCGCGCCGACCACCGCCGCAGTCGTGGCGCGGGCGCGGTCTAGCGCGGGGCTGGCAGCTGGCTTCAGCTGGCTCCTGCCCTGACCGCAGTCGCAGCCACTCAGGGTCGCAGGGGTGGGTCTGTCTAGTCATCACAAATGACGAATTAGAAGGCTGCGCTGTGGCTGAGGGTGACGAAAAGACCGGTTCCGGTATGATACCATGGGAATACACTGTTTACGCTGGCGCAGAGTCTATTGTCGGCTGAATTCCTCCGAATTCCTCAGCCGCGTTGACTCTCAGGCGTACGGAGTGAGTACGGGGGTAATTAAAAGATATAAAAAGCGGGGTGTTTCCCCTCCTTTGTCCTCATCCATCAACATCAAACGCAATCCTTCCATCTTCATCCTAGAATCCCCTCCAACCCATCGATCCTCTTCTTGTCACTCTTCTATACATACATCAGCCAAGCAACACAAACTACTTCACAATGTCTGGCCCTTACGATCAGTACAACCAAAACTACAACCAGGGAGGCTACGGCCAGCAACAGGGAGGATACCCGCAACAGCAACAGTACAACCAGGGTTACTCTCAGCAAGGCTACCCCCAAGGTGGCCAGCAGGGCTACGGCCAGCAAGACCAATACGGTGGATATTCTCAACAGCACCAGCAACAGCAATACGGCCAATATCCCCAAGGTCAGGGACACCAGCAACACGGATCTCAACAGCAATATGGACAACAGTATGTACAATGGCAAGCTATACTTGAATAACAAACTAATGAAGAGTGCAGACAAAACTATCAAGGCGGCCCTGGTGATGCCCCTGGAGGTGCCCAGGACGGTGAGCGTGGTATTGGAGGAGCTATCACTGGCGGAATTGCCGGTGGCTATGCCGGGTCTAAGGCCAACCACGGCTTCATTGGCACAATTGCCGGTGCCGTGATCGGTAGTCTCGCTGAAGACAAATTGAAGAAGCACAACAAGGAGGGAAGCAGCGGTGGCAGCGGCGGAGGAAGTGCTTTCGGCGGTGCTGCGAGCGGTCTCGGATCGCTCTTTGGCAAGAAGTAACGTGTGTTTGTGCGCGGTATTGTTATTCGGCCTCTCTGCCTGCAATATGAGGGCTTAATTGTTTCCATTTCATTGGCATTGAACTCGGTGTTGCTGGCATTCTTGTTTGTATCCTGAAGACTCGGTAGATTACTACTCAACTGCTTGCTTGAATCTCCAAAATATGGCTGATCTTTCTCCTGTCTCATACTACAATATAGAAGGCCAGATCAACTGCCCAATGGCATCTAGTAGGTTCCCTATCATTGCCTGAGCGACCATTTGCCAATTCTTCAACTGGGATTCATGATACCACAACCCATGATTTCAGTCAATCAAGCATTTTGAAGTGGGCTATTTTTTTGTTTGGCGGTGGCTCGTGAGTCGGTACGGAGCACAGAGCAGTTGCTGAGATTCGCGGCGAATATACTCCGTATTATTTGTTGAAACTTAAATTCTATAATTGTCGGTATAGTATCAACAAATTTCCCTCCTCCATTCCCTTCGCCCTCAATCTTTAGAAATAAGCCCCTTGCAGGATATATATCGGGCAATCCTCTCCCTGTACTCCGTATGTAAGAGACATGGATCTATCAGTGGAAGTGAACTCTTGGCATATAACTAGATAGGCCCACATGAGCTTACATAAGCCACGGGATTCTGTATACCGTTAGTGATAATTTGACTCTTTTTCGGTTGAATATCAAAATGTTTCCGGTAGGCGATTGCTTTTCTTGATCAAGTTCTCAGTCAGCCCAATATGATAATACGACAAATATACCGGCGGCAGAGTAGGCAACCTTTTTATGTCGATTTATGGTACGATCTGGAGTGTTAACCCTTTTCAAATTCAGGCCGAGTGCTCTTCAGCGCAGTCCGCCCAACTTTTCAACCATCCCGCTACCTCTTGACCCAGACGGAGACCCCCCAGCCAACTGTTCAAATCGAAAAGTCACCGACTGAGGATGAAGTAGAAACATTAGAGAATAAATTACAAGCTGCCGAACAGTTTGAAAATGCCATGACACGACGTATGTTGCTATCTCATTCTCTCGCGGCCTCGGACTAACCACAAGCTGGCTTCAATAGGCAATCAGTTTAATAAATTCGGTTCTAAGATTCTGGGCAAATATTTACCCGATGACTTACTGAATAATCCCCCACGACCCTCCGAAATTACACTCGAAATTCTCCTAGCCTCTCAAACGCACCTTGGTCATGCAACTGCCCTCTGGAACCCTCGGAATTCCTCCTACATATTCGGTATCCGTGAGGGGATTCATATCATCTCTCTAGAGGTCACAGCAGCATATTTACGAAGGGCTGCAAAAATTGTCGAGGAAGTTTCCAGACGCGGAGGACTAGTATTATTTGTTGGAACGCGAGAAAACCAGAGTCGGGCGGTCGTACGCGCGGCTGAATTAGCTAAGGGATATCACGTTTTTACACGATGGGTGCCCGGATCTATTACAAACGGCGAGCAACTTCTGAAGGGCTGTGCACTGAAGGTTGTAGACGAGTTCGACAATCAGTTGCCGCAGTATGACGAGAACCTTAAGAACAAACCAGTCCTCAGACCAGATTTGGTAGTATGTTTAAATCCGATGGAGAATGTGGTCTTATTACGGGAGTGCAGGGCGTATAATATCCCGACAATTGGCGTAATTGATACAGACGCCGATGTTACAAGAGTCACATACCCAATTCCCGCAAACGATGATAGCATACGATCTATCACTTTGATCGCAGGTGTACTGGGCAGAGCTGGTGAAGCAGGCCAGAAACGGAGATTCGAAGAAACCAAAGCTGGAAAATTGCCGTATACACGTATTTCAGAAGATGAAATAATGAAAGACCCCTTTTCAATTTGATGTAATTATCGCTGGGATGATATGGTCCCGAAAGCGTGTACTATACTATTTTCTTATATACTCCTTGACTTGGATCTGATTTTGTAGGTTTCTAGGATGGATCTGTATGCAGCCTCTTTTGAACGCGATACACTCCACAGTAGAATAGATGTTGAATATCTATTAATGTACACATACATGAATCTCTAGCTATATAGAGATGTTTAGCGGCGTCGAATATAGAATGGTATAATGCCCAACATTGCCTCCAAGAAACCCAGGAAAGAAATGCCACACACAGGTAAGCGCCAGAACTTTTCAGATCACAGGGAGAAGCCTAGGCAAGTGCTCTCATCGCGAACTCAACACTGTAGGGGTTAGCAGACTGATTTATAGAAATAGGTCGTGCATAGAGTAAAAACTTACACAGCAAAAGTACCTGCAGATACAGGCATGGCTCTGAGCAAAGTTGGACCAATTCCCTTCCAGAAACCACCAAGGCCTTCTTTGGCATATGTCTTTTTGAAGCAATCAGTCATGCTCTTATATTTTTGCTCGGCACCAAATCCATCACTCTGCATTTTACTCTTTATAACATCAAAGGGGTAACTGGAAAGCCACAGCGCTTCACCAGCTAGGCCGCCATATGATGCAACTTTGAGGCTGGAGATATCTTCACGCTTAACCTGATTACGTCTTGCTTCCCAGTTCATCAAATATTCGAAAGAAAGAAACCATACGCCATATGCTTGAGCTTCTCTGAGTACCGTGACTGCTTCGCCTCTATATAGACCACGAAATACACCCCCTTGGGAGGAGAGCTTCTTAATACAATCCAAAGGCCCATTATAAAGGCGATCTGCACCGTGTGGTTGAGTCTGAAGGCGAATACGAATGTGTTCGATGGGCCCCGATATCACGGAGTTGGTGACACCGGCAAAGGCACCCGCAAGGTAGTATTGGGAGTACGAAAGGCCAGCAGGATGTCCACGCTTCGCGTTAAATTCTTCAAGTCGTCTTCGTGCTTCATGGAAAGCTCCAAACTGTACACTGACCTGCCAACAACCAAAAAATGTTAGGCGAAACTAAGTAAAACAAGGATGGATACTTAGCAGAGGTAAAGCATACGCAAGCACCAATGCCGATTAGTGGCGTTAGAGTCCCTTTATAGAAAGCCAATGGGCCCTCCTTAGATAATATCTTGGTGGCACAATCCAATGCACTCGAATACTGCGTTGTTGTTTGAAGTCTGACCTTCACAATATCTGCACCAATATCAAAACTCAATTCCTGTTACCAACAGTTGCGAGCCAGCGACCAGAGACATACCAAAGGGTTGGCCAATTACCACTTGGGCAACACCACCAGCAGCCCCTGCAGAGAGATCTTTCAATGTTCGTAGTGCACCCTGGCCATCGTGGCTTTCTATCTCCTCCATTGTTTTCTCAGTTACTCCCCGCTTTGGAGTGTATTGTCAAGGCTGCGGATAGGTACTTCAACGAAAGACGAATTGCAAATCTAACAAATGGAAATATCAAGCAAATCTACTACTATAAAAGAACCAACGAAAGAGAAAAAAATCTTCGACTCGGCCGTAAACCATGAAGAGTTCCCCGTTGCGGCGGAAAGTGAAGGCGGAGAAGCGACCGGGGAGTCCGGCGATGATTGGCCGAAAAGCCGACGTCGTGCCCCACATGCCGGATTACGTGATCTCCGGTATAAATATCGGCCCGATGAGATTTCTCATCGAGAATCTTTCTAGAATAGGAAAGGACGGCAGTCCGATGGCATGGAGCGTCAAGAGGTTGTCTGCTGTCTACCATGATGCGGAGGAGGTCTCTGGTTAAGGTGAGTCTTAATTGAAACTGCAAGCTAGAGTTCACCTGTTACTGACTGTTTCTCTGTAGGCCCTACGATGTCCGGACAGACATAGCGTTCCGTTTCGAAATTGCGCGGCGCGCATCCCGTACAGCCTAGATACCTACCGGTCGGCCAGGCACTTTAGCTTTACATACAAGCTCTCATATGGAGACAATGGCACTGCAACTCGCCCCGCGATCTCTCACACAGTACCGGAGAGCCCATCTACTTTAAAACCGGCCGGTTCTACTTTTGGATTCAAAGGAGGATGGGGAAAGCCTGTGTTCGGGTCAAAGCCACAGCTAACATCGTATGAGATAAAACAGAGAGAGGAAGTCCTTTCACAAAATGCTCCTCCAGCCAAAAATCCGCCTTCAAGATCGCCGCTGAGATTTTCGCAACCTCCCACTACTCAGCCCACAGCAGCAGCTCCGGAGTCACGGATATCAGGTACAAGCACTAGACAAGAGCAAAAACAGTTCAGATATGTTGCTTTGGGAAATACAACTGCACAGGCTGGACATCCTCCCACCACGTCGTCAGCAACTCCTAGCTATACTGAACATTCCAATCCGGGCTCTAGACGAGAATGGGGGTCATTTGGGTCGAGATTCAAACGGGCTCCGGCTTCAGAAGGGTTTCGCCCGTGGAAAAGTGTCCCCATGCAGAATTCTTCACAGGATTCGCAAGCGGCCCCGATATACAACGCTGTCGCTGAACGTGAAGCAAAATTTCGTGAAAACCCCGATAACTGGAAATTTTCTGGGTTTCGAAGAGTGACCTTGGGCCATTCAAGTTCAGTAATTGATAATGCCGATTTGCCACAGCTTCCTAGTAATCAACCTGAAGCGCGAGCCTCTGAGCAGAAGGAAGAGGCTCCTGTATCTTCCAAGGAAGACATTGCAGAGCAAACACACGGGAAAATACAGAGTCATGTTCCTGAAACGGACGAAGAAACTTGGCAGGCCCAAAAGAAACGGCGGAAAAAGGACAGGAAGTCGGTATCGGTACGCGGAGAGCATGAAGATGATGATACTCCCTTCGGGCGTTCCGAAAATTCTAGAAAGGACAAGTTTGACATGGATGAAGTCGAGAGGAAACGGATTCGTGAGCATCGAAAAGCTAGGAAACTGGAAAAGGAAGAGAGAAAAAAGCGTATACGAGACAACGCCCGTACACCCATTTTCCTTCCAGATTTCATTAGTGTCTCAAACCTTGCCAATGCACTATCAGTCCGACCACCTCTGTTCTTAAAATCGTTGAAAGAGCTAGGTTTTGAGGAAGCTACCTACGACCACATCCTCGACGCAGAAACGGCAGCGTTAATCGCTACTGAATACGATTTTGATCCTATATACGACACTCATGTTGAGGAATTAGTGGCCCAACCGATTCCGGACGACATTTCAGGTTGGCCATTACGTCCTCCTGTTGTCACTATAATGGGGCATGTCGATCATGGAAAAACTACAATTCTGGATTGGTTACGAAAGTCTTCCATCGTGGCATCAGAACATGGGGGCATCACACAGCATATTGGCGCTTTTTCAGTCACTATGCCGTCGGGTAAGCAAATCACATTTTTAGATACCCCCGGACACGCAGCTTTTCTTGAAATGCGAAAGAGAGGAGCCGATGTGACCGATATCGTTATTTTGGTCGTTGCTGCAGATGACAGCGTAAAGCCGCAAACGATAGAAGCCATCAAGCATGCAAAGCAAGCCAATGTTCCTATAATAGTCGCTATAAACAAAGTTGACAAGCCGAATGTCAAAATCGAAGCGGTAAAACAGGACCTTGCCCAACATAGTGTGAACGTTGAGGATTATGGCGGTGATGTCCAAGCTGTTTGTGTCAGCGGGAAAACTGGACAAGGCATGTTAGACCTGGAAGAAGCAGCATCGACATTGGCAGAAATGCTTGACCTTCGCGGGGATAAAGAAGGCAACGTTGAAGGCTGGATTGTGGAAGCAACAACGAAGCCTGCCGGGAAAGTTGCTACTATTCTTGTCAGACGGGGTACTTTAAGACCTGGTGATATCGTCGTGGCTGGCACGGCATGGTCACGAATACGAACGCTAAAGAATGAAGCCGGTGTTGAAGTTGATGAGGCTCTACCTGGAACACCTGTTGAAGTCGATGGCTGGAGAGAGCAACCATTAGCCGGTAGCGAGGTTCTCCAGACGAGTACGGAACAGACAGCAAAGGCAGTTGTTGCTTCAAGGCTGGAAAAAGAAGAAAGTCAACAATTAACAACTGACACGAATGCCATTAATGAGGCTCGACGCGAGAAAAGGCAACAGGCGCTAGCTGCAGAGCAGGCGAGGCTTCAAAACGAACACGGCGTTAGTCCATCTAACAACGTCAAATCTGGGCCCAAAGGTATTCCATTCATTATCAAAGCCGATGTGTCCGGATCCGTGGAAGCTATTATGAATTCAATTTCTGCTCTTGGGAACAATGAGGTCTATGCCAGAATTATTCGCTCAGGGGTTGGTCAAGTATCCGAATTCGATATCGAGCTTGCTTTCGCCTCCAACGGACATATACTATCATTTAATCAAAGTATTGACCCTGACAAGTCGCGGCTCGCAGACGGCTTTGGGGTTAAAATTTTGGACCACAACATAATATACGAGTTAATCAATGAAGTGAAAGCGAAATTAAGTGAGCATTTGCCGCCGACTAAGATACACAGGGTATCAGGGGAGGCTGAAATTGGCCAAACCTTTGAGATTACTGTCAAAGGGCGAGTCAAGACTCTTATCGCCGGGTGCAGGGTAAACAATGGTGTTATCAATCGTGCCCATAAAGTTAAGGTTTTACGAGGTAAAGATAAAACCGTTATTTATGATGGTGAGTAGATCCTTTTTAGAAAGATGGTATGGATTATTACTAATGCTGTAATAGGATTGATTAAATCCCTAAAAAATATCAAGAAAGATGTACCAGAAATGCGCAAAGGAACTGAATGTGGTCTGGCTTTTGACAACTGGACCGGCTTCGAGGTGGGAGATCAAATTCAAACATATGAAGAATTTTTCGAAAAGCGATATCTCTGAAATTTCCTCTTGCCCTTTTTTTTTACTCTCCCAACACTGTATAACTATTTTTATTTGCTCATCGTTAGGAGTCTCTCCTCTTCTTTTGCTCTATTCACATGGGGTGGCGTTTCTGCATTTCTGTGGGTAAAAGGGTGTTTAAAAACCAACTTTTGTATCTGCTGCTTGCAGACTCGGAAGGATTTCTTGCATATATGGCGATCAAAGACTCAAAAGGGTGGGCGAATAGGCATATGACTCTATTTTAATTCTGCCTCAAAACAAAATAAACCTTGGAATAATAAAACTCTAGAGAAAGATGAACTAACTAATAATAAAACAAAACCACAGAAGCCCCCAGAACAGAACAGGGGCATGCAAGCAAAAGACCAAGACACACAATGAGGCCAAGATAAACAGCGGAAACCTCCAGTCCTCCACAAATGAAAACAACGACAAAAAAGAAACCTAAGCATCTTGATCATACTAATGAACCATGGTCAGAAACTATCATATCTGAACAAGGCAAAAGGTGAAAACTGAGGGGAAAAATTTTTCAAAAAGAAGTGCTACAAGGCGGGAGAGCAGGCCGTCTGCTAGCTACGATTTGTTATCTCTGATTTCGGCGGTATTCGAGTTCCTTGTTTCGAAGCCTGGGTTAATATTGTCCTCGTTCATAATATCAGAATTTGTCTTCAGGGATGTTGAAACGCACTGTTTTGTTCTTCCTGCCTCGCGCCTTGCCGGCACCACTACCAGCTGCGCTCGCTGCCACTGTTGAGAAAGTGCGCCCATTTCCTTGTTCCTCTGCCAATTCTTTGGCCGCGGTAGCTGCTCTTTCAGCAGCCCTGCGTCGGCGGGTTTCCCAAGCCTTCTGGCAACGTAGCCACTTTGCTGCCTCTTTTGGATCGGTGTCAGCGTTGTCGTTATTTGGCGTTGGGGTCTCGACATGTGAGGCTGGATCGGAAATATTGCCATCCTCGTCGACTTCATCTATGGTAGTCGTGATAGCAATTTTCGGCATTTTTGCCGCGACGTCGCGCCTTTTCTTGGGTGGCGCTTTCATTCTTGTGGCCCTTGGTTTCTTTGGAGTCGCTGCAGCCCGGGTGGGCTTGCGCCCCTTATGGGTTGGCTCCACAGAATCGCGCTGGGCTGATAGTGCTCGTCCAGGAGTAATCTTTCGGGTTGCTCCTGTAACTGTCGCAGCAATCACCTCAGGGAGGCTTTTTCCTCCATACTGCGGGCGCTGGGTCTGACCTTCAATACTCTGCACTGCTGCTTCGCCATTGACACCTTGTGTCTCACAGCCAGAACGAGGAGGTGGGCTTGAATTAAGGGTTTCTGGAGATGCTTCCCTATCGCTCGAGCTATCGTCGTCATTTGAGCTTGAATCAGGGATCAGAGGGCCAATTTCAGTGCTCGCCTCTACCCCAGGGGATGCAGGTAGCTCGTCGTCAGAGGCATCAGGAGAGCTCTCAGGGCTCTCATACACGCATTCATTGATAAGAGACAAATCAGGCTCCAGACGAGCGATGGACTTTCTACTAAGATGGTGCTGGTTCCGTTGTCCCAGCCAGTAGATGTCAAAGGTATTCGTTTGCAATACCTATCAACATCGGCGAGATCCATCAAAATCCGATATGAGCTAAGGGCTTTCTGGTCAAAAAGGCTGGAACTTACCAGAGCAAACCAAGCAATTCTATATGCCGAGGGTAGCTCGGATTTGTCAATTTCCTTCAATATTTCCGCCTCGATTTTTGCGCGGGAAATTTGATCACGTCTACCCCTGGTGATATAGTCTGTGACGACGCTATTTGCGTGGCTGAGATAGATCTGGTGGAAGTAGTTCATCTACAACTCAACTGCCGTCAGAAACCACACTTTAATCGCCCACAAGCACCAGAACAGACCTGGACTCTTTGGTTCATCTTTTATACACTTATTTGCACCTTCCTATATTCCTCAAACAGAAATGTGGAGAATATCAGCTTTTGCAGCTGGTTATTAAAAAGAAATAGAAAGTGATTTGGAAAATTAAGAATCAAAACAAGGCTGTAAGCTAGATTTAGAGACTATTGTGCAGAAAAATATTTTATACAAATTCTTTATGCACAGATAGGAGTGGCAGAATAACACTGCTAAGCGAGAAATTGAGATTTCATAATTTGGGGGGGTTGGACTCTGATAACACTGGCATTTATGGGCACGGCATGTTCCAGCTATTGTGCCATGACCAAAATCACAACATAGGTATGAATTAGGATATCTACTTGGCAGTGAATAGAATAAATATACTGTGCATTTCAAGTATTTATCATTCATGATAAATAGTCCTGCAGTATCAATAAGAGAACTGAATGAACACTTGTGAATAGAGAAAAGAGACACCGGTAATTAGTATCTCTGTCCACATGATACTAGGCTGGTAAGGGATGTCCCCGATTGCATAGTATTTTAGAAAAGGATGGAAGCTGAAGTAAATCGTCGACGGTATAGAGAGAAAATATAGATATATTAATATCTAAACGAAGTTATAATGTAAATTTTTATGGATGGAAAGGTATCTTAAGCCAAAAATTAAGAAATTATGCAGAGCTACCCTGGAAACAGAGTTGCTGTTGTGCCAGAAAAATCGGCATACACAGCTATTCTTACTACCCGAAATGAGGCTGTAAGAGAGATAGCTGGCTACTTTCAATGTGACATTTAGCATATTTTCAGCTCATAAAGAGCCATAAAGCATTCTTCAAGAACTGCAATAGCCGAAAGCTAATTCCAACCTACTAAACAGTATCTTGAATAGGCATAAACCAGCTCATCACAGTAATCAAAATAGGGCCGTTGTTGTGTCCAAGGAAAAAAGGCGAAGGGAGAGATTTAGAAAATTGACGCCGTTTTCCAATGAAAACCGCCTCGTTAGATAAGGAGCGCAATAGCTCGACTTATACCCCGTAATCCGTACCACTACACCAATATGTATATACTGTATTGGAGCCTTGTATGTCAACCCTGCACGCGCAGCGTCAGTAGCCGTGCGTTGGTTGAATATTGGCGAATATCTGGTGGTCTGCCAATACCCGGATCCATATTAACATGCGTCTACGTCGTACTCCGTAAGAGCTTTGACATCGGTGATTATTCTCCGAGAAGCTATTATTTTCAGCAAAAGACCAAGCCATGGTTGGCGCAATGGGGCGGTAGTGGGTATGTGCTCCATGGTCGCAAGGGAGTTGAACGAGAAAGGCCCGGCACTCATCCTTCGGTTGGTCAGCGAGGATGCTCAAGCCCTCTCTACCCCTCCCAGTTGGCACCTCAGGGGTGACATTCATCGCGTCCTGAGAGCTGGTCCAGGCCAGGCGAACAGATAACTACCCAGACATCGTGGGTCGACCCAGTCATTCTCTTTTTCTTTTTTCCCAGCAGTAACTCATTCTGACCAGTGTTCGTGTGAGGTCTGTCCCAAGCTCTTCCAGTGCTGTGATAAGAAACTCAATCAGCCACGCTTTTTCGGTCGTTCACGAAGCCGGTTTTCTCTGGGTTTCAGGCCGCATTACGGAGTACTGCAGGCCGATACTCGTTGTCGTCTAACTAGCGCTCCGAGAAACCGCCGCCACGCAGTTATACTAACTAAGTAACGGGTAAGCGAGCCTAGCGGGCGACCTAGCACAGACAGCTGGATGATTCGCCGCATGGCAACTCGATTTTGCCAGGAGAACAAGGTGTAATCGGTGTGGTGGTTCAGGAGGCAGAGATTCTGCGGTTCGAATGTTCGTGGCGACGAGATCGATTGGCCCAGCGTTGCGACAGACCCAAGGCGAATTCTGTTTGGATGCCAGACGGGGTAGGCGGAGAGATTGAGTTGCGATCTGGCAGCTGTGAGCCTGGAGGAACTGCAGCGCCAGCACTAGTCGCAACAAGCAAACGAACAAGCTAACTGACTAGATACGAATCCAACTAATTATCTAGCCAGGCCAGCCATCAGGTGCGTGGTGACTCGCGACAAACGCCCCCAAATGGCATTGATCCCAGGCCCGCCGTGGAGGACGCCCTCTTCCTTCGATGCCTGCAAAGTGGCGATATTGCCTGCCCCACGGATCTCCTCCAACTAAGGCCTCAAGGTTAATAGCGTCCATGGGTCAATCGAGCCCCCAGAGTGGCGCCGTGCGAGCATGCCAGAATCATGGCGCCAACGGGCCCAGCCCGGCGAAGCTAGATGAATACCCGTGTCTCCATATAAAAATGCTGAGCTCTTGACGCGCGAGGGTATCCCTGCATATTTTTCTGCTACATGTACGTCGATGCTGGCTGCATGTAATTACCGCCCGAGAAGTTCTGCTTCTATCTCTCCTGTGTCTTCTTGTCTAGACGAATAGGCCTGATATGGGCCGTACGCCACCTGAGCAATGCGGAATCCTCCTCCAGAAATAATAGCCACCTGGCCAAAGCCGAACTATGTCAACCCCGAATATCAAGGCCCGCAGGTGGCCATTGTGGGAATCACTCTCTTGACTTTATCTGTCATTATTGTGTGCCTGCGGATGTATGTGCGAATCTGGATGAGACGGTCAGCTTCATGGGATGATTGGCTCATGGTCTCTGTGATGGTATTGTTGCAGCCCCATTGCCATGCTACTTAAGCTAACAATATTCTTTTCATTAGCCTGTCGTGGTCGCTGCAACAGTTGTGAGCATCGTCGCTACACATTACGGATGGGGTGCGTCTCTCTGCACGGTCCCATATTGAAGATGTTCTGACTTTGGGGTATAGGAATTCATATATGGGATAACAAAAAAGAATGGCTCCGACCGTCGAGGAAAGTAAGCTTACATTCCCCCTCCTGGGTACGAATTGTCAAATGGTACTCATTCAGCATTTCTCATCATAGTTGAGCTGGGCAAGCCAGGTGCTTTATATTACTATCATGCTGCTGGTTAAATCCTCGATTCTTACCTCCTACCTTCGCTTCTTCACTTCCAAGCCGTATAGAGTCGCAACCTATGTGATGCTGGGTGTCCTAGTAGCCTGGTGGACATGTACGTATCCACATTATGCCTGCGTGCTGTTGGAAGACCGATTCGTCTAACACCTTATCTCTAGCATATGCTTTTGCTTTATTTTTCAACTGCAGGTAAGGATCCCGCTCAGCAAATCAAATATTTTGTTCCAGCCTCCTAACCTTGGCCGTGCGACTTCCAGGCCTCTCCGGGATTATTGGGACGCCCCGCGGGACGCTAAATGTGTTGATGAGCTGGGAAAGATGTTTTCTGCATCAATAACGAATTTTGTTACGGATTTGATAGTGCTCATTCTACCAATACCGACTCTTTGGAAGTTACGTCTTCCTATTAAGGATCGAGTGATCTTGATCATTTTGATGAGCCTAGGTTTGATGTACGAACAACTGTTGCCCTGCCCTGCTGGCCTAGATTGCTAACCCAGTCTCTCACTACAGTGCCTGCGTCGCCTCCGCTCTGAAAACATACTATACATACAGGGCGATTGTCATTACTTACGATGTTTCCTGTAAGCAAATATCCCTCCTCGCCTGAAAACTCGCTGTCCCTAACTATCTGCAGGGGAAGGATACAATGTGTGGCTTTGGAGTGACTTCGAGCTTAACTTGTCTGTTATCTGCCCATCGATACCGATTCTACGTCCATTTGCACAGAAATACCTGCCCCTTTTGGGATTCAAGACCTTGCACCATCATAGCGGCGACCCGGATCACTCCTACCAAAAGGACCACAAGAACCCCAAAGCAATTTATAGGAAAGACACCCTGAAGCAAATTAGTGAGAGATATGGAACGGGTGATTCTATCGAGGCGCTCGAATTGGGGGCCACACCCGGAGCCGCAAGAAGCGATGAAACCGGATTGGATACTCGGCCAGGCTCGCGCCGTCGGCCTAATGACTGGCTATGAGGCGTTTTGCGGATGCATATATATGTATACAAATAGGGTCGGTTTCTTGGTTTTTGTATATTTTTCATGAGAAGTTGGAGTTTTTTTTTCACGCATTGGGTGTATGGACAGGTTGTAGTAGGCTCGGAAGATCTGTCCACCAGTATCATTATCGCGACCCAATCTCTATCTTGTATGAACTTGCTCCCATACGACGTGAATCACAGCTAACGAACCGTCCTGTAGCTTCCAGCGCAGCTTTCGTTACGGAGTACCCATTCTCGAATCAGTTAATTAACTAGTTAGTCAAGCCATGGCCGTAGCCTCAAACACTATCCGCCCATCAGTCAAGAGAGTTTTTGAAGTTAAAGCTCCCTTTAACTACATAGTAGTTAGCGAGGCGCACGCCAATCACCACCACTGGGGGGCTTTGGCCTTAAGATGATCGTCGAAACCGTGGTTTGTCCAGAAACGTGCGATGTCATTCCGGTTCCATGAAACAGGTGCGAGTCTGCAGTTGACTGGTCGTGAATGCGTCGCCGCTAGGCCCGTGGTTTTTGCGCCCTCGCTTCGGGTGGTTTGCCGTGCCCAGCAAGCTAAGGCGGCCGTTCAAGCTGGGCTTGGTGGCGTATCCGTGCCAGAACTCTCACCCCTTGAGAGTATGGTTGGACAGCGAGTCGAGGGGCCTGTTGTAGGTGAGGATAGTGAGTTGGTGGCTGGCAAGGCAAAGATTTCCCCGCATATCACGTCAGCAAGCCGCCTTAACAGCACCAGGACCACAAAACAGCATTCTCAAGATCTGCCATCCACGACTCAGATCAAAGCTGGCTGATCGGCAAGAGATAGAACTACTCCGTACAGGGTACCGAGTAAGAATGACCAAATCGTCTTGGAGCCTTTGACCGCCATTGCAGCGCCACAAAGCTGGAGGAGTAACGACGAACCTGGATTTTGCTATGAAAATCGCCGCCATGGCGTGAAACTTCACTAACGCATTTGACTGTTGATAGATAGACAGATCCTATTTCATCCAATACTAAGCCATTGGTAGCTTGATATTGTGACATGAGCTGGTTTACGCTAGAATGGAATGGCTTCTCCCTGTCTGCACAGAGCTTCGCGCATAGCTATTTCTCCAGTTGATCTAGCAGGAAAACGCGATCAATCCCTATCGCAGTGTAACAGTGCCATATAACTACTACTGAGGAGCATTGGCGGCTGCCGAATTGCCCTGTTTCAACTTGCTTTGTGCTGAGGCTTGGATTGACAATACCCGGTATGAGCCAACGTACGCTGTGGAATAATCCCTGTCTCTGAGCTATGAGCCCTTTAGGAGCCGCCTATTTTTTTGTTGCTCCATACTCCACAATGACGACGCCCTTCAACATCTTGTTCCTGGAAATTGTCACATAGCTCCTTGTGTCAGCGTCCGTCTAGTTTCGTTGTTTTTTCTCTTCCGTACGGGTACTCTGTGTCTCAAGGGTCGACATAATCTTATTCTACGTCCCTCTCGCACGGGTAGTTACAATGCTGGCTTTCAAACTTACTTCTTGCCCATCATCTATAGTGCATAATCTTCACCATTACCCACAAAAAAGCGCAATGGTCATCAAATAACTACTGAACGTCATAATATAGGAGCAATTATCGTGCTACAACACTCGAGCATTGACCTATTCCTGAGGATTCTCAAGAAAAAAAATTGCTCGCAGCAATGCCTGGGGTCCTAATTATGGTGGACCCCTTTCACACAAGAGATGACAAGGTACGCGTACGGAGTACAGACAGATGAAGTCTCCTTTACCCTACTGGTAAGGCTGTCTTCCTCTCAAGGTTTTTGGAGCGATAAAACAGTCCTTTGTGGAGATTTCCCACTATCCCTCGTCGCCGACAGTTTCTGCTTTTCAAA
Source organism: Ophidiomyces ophidiicola (assembly GCF_022830035.1). Taxonomy (NCBI): domain Eukaryota; kingdom Fungi; phylum Ascomycota; class Eurotiomycetes; order Onygenales; family Onygenaceae; genus Ophidiomyces; species Ophidiomyces ophidiicola. The sequence goes on from NW_026054646.1 coordinate 158,754, forward strand.
TCTTTGGCCCACCTCAGAGCAAGAATTTTTCGCCTTTTCCTGTATTGTTGACGAAGTGAATTGTCATGCCGCTGAATATGCCTAGCATTCTATTGGGATATTTTAAAAGCAGATTTGTCTCCCCTGGTCGTTGCTGGCCGGTACTCCGTACGGAGTACATTCTTCTCTTCAATAATTCAACCATGAAGGGGGAACGATATTCGATCTGACGGTACGGAGTAGTATCATCTGTCACCTGAATTGATGGAAGGGTACGAAACCGGAGCACTGGCAATAATATGTTGAGTTTTTACATCAATCCCGCTTTATCCCTGTCAATCCACTTTCCAAGACGAACGGCGTTCCTAGGAACTAGTGCCCTGAATTTTGAAAACACCTCAGCAACTTGCTCTCTAAAAAACTCTGGGGACAGAAAGCAGTATTAATCATAGCGGCTTTTGTATGTTAATTATGGAGCACTACTCCGTTATACTGTACTATCGAACCAGCCGCCAATACGCTATCGGTTAACGTCCTTCAAAGGCGGATGAACCAGGAATACTTGGCTTCGTATTTGCTCAAAGGTGTCGGACATGCATTCATACTCCGTAGACTCTACAACGTTCGTTTGCAGCCGTGCAAGCAATCAAATAATGATCCCATCTTTGACAACGTCAACTAAAACGCACCCAGTCTGCAGTGCAGGGCTGTTGACCAGCCACCTGGTATAGGGGTCTTCCTGATAATTGGTGACGGGCCAAAATGCCCACTTTATGCATGATGTGGGCCGATCATCACTTTTGAGATTCAACGCTTCTGCCCCCAAAGTCAGAGCGCGCTCTGCTGGGCCGAACCTCACAAAGTACGGAGTGCTGCGCTCAGCCTTCAAGACAAGAGTTTTGGGTAGTATTCGGAATTTACCGCGAGAGATAAAAGCTTAAGGCGAAAAAATATACCCACACCTATCACACGGCCTGTGTAATATTTGTGGAACTATGCCATACAGGCTGTTGCAGTCCATAGTAGTGCTGAAAATATTTGTGAGAGTAGATACAGCAATATAATATATCTAACCTTGCCGGTATTAAATGACTGCAATTGCTTTTTCTTCAGTATCAGGTATACTGATTAGTGCTCCGTACGTAGTACTTGAACATACCCTCCTTGCAACCCTAAATCCGGGAGGGAATGGAGCTGTCCGTGAGAAGCTCTCATCAGAAGATTCTGATACTTGGAAAACACATGAGATTATGGCTCAAGTAGTTGCACCGATAGTAGTCAAGGCAGCTGATAGAGAAAAGATATTTAAGAATGTAAAGATAGACTTCGAGGCTGACTATGCAAGTGCTCTCTGCTGGTAATTGTTGAAAAATTTACAGGGATACCCGCATCCATCTGTACAACAAAATAAGCCAAATTTGTGTCTGAAAGGGATTGTTTTAAATATTTCAGGAATCATATCCATGATAAGAGAGAGTAGTGTTTTGAAGGAAAGAGAAGACTAAAAACAATAAGATATTTATTAAGAAACTGTAAAATATTTTCTTTAAATTAGGTGCAGAAAAGGAAAATAGAAATTCTGATATTAGGCATGGAGCTGAGCGGGAATAACGGCAATCGGAGAATTTGTTGGATGGCTGGGAGGGGCGGGGTTTAAACTTATAGGCGGAACAGGGGCTGATGTAGGCGCTGAGCCGAGTGAAAGGCTTGGTGGGGGGGGAGGAGGAGGAGGAGAAGGAGGAGGAGGCGGCGGAGGGGGGGGAGGCGGCGGTGCTGAAAACGAAGGGGCCGTAGTCGATGATGGCAAGGGCGAAGATACACTTGTAGTGAAGGAAAGAGATGATCTTGAAGCCTGAGTTGTTGTCGGGAGCCCCGACGAGAAAATCATAGTAGACGTTGATTTCTGAAAGGTACTAGGTGCTGGGAGGGTTCTTGTTGCTGTGACCGGCGGAGATGCGGTGATGGAAGACGAGGATTTAGAACATGTTTCCGTCATAACTGTGGTACTTGTGAAAGTTCTAGTCTCTACGACAATGATCTCGCCATCGTCGCTTTGTGTTGGCGCGGGTGAGGTTGGAGATGAAAGTTCTGGTCGCGTTGCTGTTGCCGGTACAGGACCGAGGGAGGGGGTGAATGAGTCAGTGATGGGAAACACCGCAGGGTAGCTTGCATCACTACTGCTAGTAGGGGTTTCTGTTCTGGTTGTCAGGGCCATGGAGCTTATCGGCTGTGGTCTTGTTGTGGTGGTTGTTTTTGATGGCGAGCAGAGGACGACGGAAGGCTCATCGTCATCGCCAGAGTCCACTAGCTCAACGCACAGATTGACTTTAGCGTGCCGAACGCTGGTATTCTTGGAGTTGGAAACAGGTTGGATAGTAAGCGTAACCACAACCGGACTCCTAGCTGATACTTGAGTCGTGGGGGTTGGTGAATTGCTATGGTCCGAGGCATGCCGTATCTGGAGCTCTTGAGAATATCGATAAATTGGAGTACCAAATATAGACGGCGCAGCCGTCAAAAATGCTACAAAGAGGAATTCAACGCGCATGCTTAAGCAACGAAGAGGCGAAACGAAGGTATAATGCCAGACGTTTTCAGTAGGGTCGGTTAGGAAAAGCGACGCAAACTGGCCAAAGAAACATGACAAACTGCCACAGCTTGCAGGAAAAAATACAATGTGAAAAAGAAATAAACGAAAGAACATAGACAGACGTTCTCAAGGAGGAACTTCTCAGCAGCGCCGGGCAGGAAAGTCCACGAGTATTTCAAGCAACAGGGGGCCAAGGAGCCCGCTGTGCTTGATCATTTCTTCACGGGCTGGCGCCCACTTCAATGTCTGATCTTGCATGGTTGCACCGCATGCAGTGGTCGACAGTACCCCTTGACCGGCGCGTAGGTTGATAGTCCAACGGGCAAAGGAGATAAATCCACGATGTTTCTTCTTCGTCGTTGTTTGATGTTGGACAGTAAGAACCAAAATAAAGGGCGGTGATTGGCTTGAATGTTAGCGCCCAATAAGATGAAACAGGGGCTAGCCATAAATAGCTTAGTGTGAAACGCCAAATATCAACATCACCAAGCGAGATATGAAAGTTCAAGAAGAAAAGTAGAGACGTAAAGATTTCTATTTCTGGTTATCCAAAATAATTATTAATCAAAATTCGACTCTATATTTCGGGGTTTTAGTATCCATTTATATCAAAAACTCTCCGTTTATTAAGCAGAAACTTTGAAAGGAGGGCCAATGCCCTTAAAATCACGAATCCTGCCATCCAAACTCTTTGAATCGCCATAGTATACCATGCGATATGTCCCGGTCTTAACTTTCTCCGTTCCAATGGAGTAAAATTCATCTTCAATATGCCATTCCACAACAACATCACTGGTGCTGACACCTGGGCGCTTGCGGGCCCAGCGATAAACTAGGTTCCAGTCGCCGTCGTCGCGGGCGACCTCCCAATTATCCGTTCCAGGAATCTGCCGCTCTACTGTGGCAAAAGTTCCTTCTAGTCTAAAGTTGTTTCGCGGATTCGCACCCACGAATGTTGTCCGTACAATGTCTCCAGGTTTGAAAACCTTATCGGCTTCAGGCGGTGAAAGAACATCGCCAAATGATTTGCCGATACCTGGAGTGTCCAGAACAACTGGTAGAATAAAACTTAAGGATCGATCAGCGTTAATCGGTGGACTTGGCCCTTGTGGTACAGGTGGGGACGGAGAGCCGACCCCAAGACTCGGAAGATAGGTAAGAGTGACATTCACATGGGCTGCGAGCGTATGTGGCCCGTGAAGCGTGGACGCGCCTTCGTATCGTTGAACGCGGTATTCCTCTTCTGTCGTTATATAATGAACATAAGTATTCGCCGGTCCACCCAATAGAACGATGGGGTCCGACACCTTTAACGATTTTGCGGCTGCCTGCGCGATGGCACCCTTCCAACGTCGTCCAGCCATTGTTGTGACTTCTCCAGAGGCGACTGCTATGAATACTTGACCAAATCGTAGAACTTGGACATCAACCACATTTGCAGACCATTGATAGGGGAATGTGAGGGAGCCGACATCCAAGAGAACTGGTTTCGGTTGGTGGCATGCCTTTTGCGCAGCACTCGGCGCCCGGATAAGATCTCTCACAAATAGCCATAATGGATTTTGAGTAGATGGGGAGTGAGTTCCGTTTTGAGTGAAATCAAAGTACCCCGGCCCGTCCGTTGTTCCAGCCGCAAATGCGAAGCCTAGGCCGGCCGCACAAGAAGACAATGTTCTAGACTCGTTAAATGGGGAAGTAAACTGGTGGCCCTTAAAGTCCTGGAATGTATGGAACGACGAGACAGCTGCAGACCCTTGGATTCTTGTCGAGCGCTGGCTCATCTCATCAAAAAGTTTTTTTGCGGCAGAATACTGCCGGCGGCCCATCTCGAAGCAGCTTTTAGTGCCTTCATCCTTCTCCCGCCAAAATGGTCCGCGACCGTGGCAGAGTTCGGCTTTACCGTTACACGTGCTATCTTCCTGAATAACATGGTTAGCATCCACAATTTGTTCACCCGCTTAGAAACATACGAATCTGCATGGCAGGCCTGTATCCTCGCAAAATGCACCCTCAATGTTCGGCGAAACATCTCCGACAGACGACTGAGAAAAGCCGGCTACGAAATCTGTCGCGAAATTCTGATTCCCGCGTACACTTCGTTCGAAAAGGTAAGATGCAACGCCTTTGTTGTCGCCCGATATCAAGGTGTTATTTCTATACAGTGAAGTTCCATGGACGGAATAGAACGTGAGCACGCCTGTTGTCTTATTATCCTTTATGCGATCGAATTTCAATAATGAGAATTCCCTGTCGGTATTGGAATCGAATCGAGCTCGCTCCTCAGCTGGGTTAGCAAGGTATGAAAAGGGACTCCTGTTGATGTTTCCATTCTCAACTTGACTCTTCGCAAAGGTCAATCTCCCAGGACTTAAAGACTCATGCGCTCGTTTTATAGATAGTATAGTTCCATCGACAATGGCCCGATAGCTTTCCTTACTGAATCCCTTGGTGCTGAGCTGCGGCAATAGATAGTTCAACCATGCTCCGGGGCCGGCATGTGAGTGTGTTCCAGTCAGTGCTAGATTATGTTGGCCGTAATTCTTGTAGTCTCCTCCTAATGCAGCGAGCCCTTGCAGAATTCCATCTCTGATAGCGGTATCACCGGCAATGGCGTCCAAAACGATATAGAGAACCCGGCTTTCCGGCTTTTGAGGGTCTGCAACGATGAAAGCCCTAGAATATATGCGTTGTCTCAGACCAGACCCAACCTGTTCTGAATTCGCGTAGCCCATAAGGGTGATCTCCACGACAGGGCTAAAACATCTCTAATAAGCATTTAATCCCTGCAAAAAGTTTTCCACCAACGTACCCTGTTATGTCTCCCTTTCCCACGCCCAACAAGTAGACATCATCGCCCAAGGGGGCTTCTTGTGACCGGGCAACCTTTTGACTGGAGTATCTCTGTTGTCGCGAGAACCCAAGGCCCGAAAACAGCTGCACGACAAACAAAGTCCCAAGGAAAAAACAGAGAAAACTTGCAATGATGCTGAAACGCGCCATCTTGGCACAGGTCAGCAACGAGATGTTGCACAACGCCGGGCGGTCGCGGATGAAGAAGGGCGCGCTCTGGGGAGCAAAAGCTGCTCACGCGAGGATGACCAGTGCATTTGTAGCCGCCATCTTTCGGTAAATTAAAAGGAGGTTGCAGTGCTGGCGAACGCGGGGCCATGTGAAGATGCATGGGGTTGAGGCGGAGGATCGCCTGGACAGGCCGGCTTTCCCGTTTCGGGCGACGATGATGACATGCGTGCCGCTCCAACAGACGACTAACTGCGCCGTCTAACGCGCTGCGGCGTAGCATCCCCAACCAAGCGGGCGAGAATGCGGAGGACAAGACAAATGGGTCATAAGATGTGTCTATCAAGAAGCTTCTTGGGGGAGTTAGTTAACTAACTAGTTGGTGGACAACCTATTTATTTAGGGCTCGCTTTCCGAGTACGAGGACACGGTCGCCCCTACGAGCCCCGCAACATCGTTAACCCCCCAGCTAATAAAACGTGTCCCACCTATTGTGTAGCCACCCCATACTGCTACTATGGAGTGCAGGCCCACACGTTCAGTGCAACCGACAACCGAGCGGTCTATTATGGAGATACTCCGGATTCCTTCATCCCCACCTTTCGACAAACCATTTTTCCTGCAAGTTTATCCTGCGAGTGCCTTGGGCCTCCCATGACAAAGCAGCTACAGGGTGTTTATAAGCGGGAAAAAATAGTTGTCGCTGTATTCGCTTTACAAGGATACGGAGATAAAACGCTAAATTTCCTGGAATATGTACGGATTATCTTGCTCATTATTAGGCACTTTGAACGACGCCCAAAGCGCTCGACAACTATCACTTCCTTGCTAGCCCAAAGGTGCCATGTCGTTATCTCAGCTTGCACTAGAAGGTTTCTACTCAAATGGCAATGGACTTTATTTCCACAGCCGGACATCTCTCCTAGGGAACAAGTTAGCCCCCTCCAGGATTGCTCCTCCATACCGAGTATGTAGGCCGTCGATCTGCTGATAAACTGACTGGTTAATTATGCCAAGTGTTATGTTTATGATGTTTCTGTCGGGAGCCAAGGTCTCTGGACAAGTTGCATGATTTTTATTTAGAGGCTCGGACTGCCGGTGTCCCGCCTTTCAGAGTGTGCTGATCAGTGGATTATGCCTCAACTGTATACTATAGACATTTCTGTGAACTTGCTTAGCTGCGCCCCCGGCTAGCATCACTCAAGTAGGTGCGAATTTTGCGATTTTTTCCAGAGGCGGACAAGAGCCATTAGCATCTAATGACATGCCGTTCAAGATTGATTCCTCTTTCTAGTTTCAAAATGGGAAGAATCTTGGGGAAGTCTGACTGTCTTCTAGCTTCCCCGTGGTCGTGTTTTTCTTCAAGAAGCGACTGGTTGGCTACGAGACAACCCTGGTAGGCTCTGTATACGTATATTTCAAGCATCTTGTCTTTCCCAAGAATTCTGGAGCGAAAAGCATCTCTTGACTTAGATTGGAGGATACTCCGTAGCGCAGAGTTCGGTTTTGATCGGGACTGGAATGCCCTGCGAGACCCTGTGCACGTGGACAACCCGGCCCGAAACTTTCCCCTGAAACCTTGCCCTTGAAACGCACTAGTATTATTTGAGCTAGCGCATCTGGCTATTTACTAATCTTTCATTAGTCAGCTGCATCATCATCAAAGCTAAATAATTCGCCTGGAACCATCCTCCGTATGATGAACAACTGGTAACCGCACCAACGATGTCGCTAATCAACGAGTACCATGATTCATTACCATGTGAGGCTCTTTAGACCATATATGCTTCCGATATTCTAATAAATATTTTCTTGATTAGATATTGATCAAGAAATCACGCCTCAGATCCGTGCTGAAGTCGCCAAACTAATTACAGCCGAATTATCCGGCGATTATCAGACTACGCTTCATCCGTCGATTCCTAACCTGCCAAATTTTAAATTCTCGGACTTGATTCAAAAAGAACTCGCTCGTAAAGAAGCAAATGAGCCCATAAATGGCGGCGTTGATCTTTCTAGATACGAAGCTCCCGAAGCTCCGGCTATAGAAGGCAAAGAAGCAGCTGAAATTCTTGAAGACTGGCGCAATACGCTGCGGAAAGCATATACTGCTAGTTCCCATTTAATGACGAGACAGGAAAATTTATCACTCCTGGAGGCCCATGGGAAGAATGCTTGGTTGATTGGAAATTCGCAGCTTGAGGAGATACTGAGACAGATCGAAAAGGAACTGCAAGAGACTCAAGAAGCCACAGAAGCGGTAAACAGAGAGAGAAAGATAAGACAAGAAGCTGCCAAGGGTGAGATTGAGGGCTTGGAAGACGCATGGAAACGAGGTGTCAGCGGTATTATCAATGTAGAGATTGCCTCTGAAAGATTGCGCATGGAGATACTAGAGAAACGGCGACAAAATGCGAAAACATAAGCCAATCGTGCTGCCGCTATTTGTCTTATGAAAACTTGCTAGCCCAGCGCGGATTACCCCGGTTCGCATACCCAGGGTTGTCGATCGCCACCCTGTTGCACTCATACCCTGATATTTTTGCATAACCCGTGCACGTTTCCGAGCAGGACGCATTGATTCTCAAAAGGTGGCGGCGTGCTCACTATTCCTTCTTGCTTACATATGCATAGACCTCCTCGGCAGCATTGCACCTTAAAAAAAATAGAGAACGCCTTGGGGAGAATACACCTGGAACGAGTAATACTGCGGGCTATAAATTCAAAAGAAAATTTTACCCGATCATATCTTAACTCCATCTACCGGTCTACGAGGATCTATGAATAAGGTCATTTGTTTGATGCTTACCCAGAAGCTAATGGCAACTTTTGGAGGCCGTGATCGATATGTGTGTGTGTGTGTGTATGTGTATTTTTGCATGAAACTGTAATTAACACTTACCTTATTAATGCTTGCTGCATTTTTCAGTGGGCTAGATACAACAAGTTGTTTTGATATTTCGAACTTTTCTATGATCATTATTCTTGCCATTTTAATCCTTAGCATTTTAGGGGGGGTATGAATGGTATATAGATGTTCATTGGTAAGAACCCTTTCCAAGAAGGTTGCCATATTGATCCTAAATATTTGTGTATCCCTAGACTATTACTTATCAGCATCAAAAACCTGCAAGACTTTGAACCTATTGGGCCTCATGAGCTTTGATAAATAAGTCACCATATTCAATGAAAAATCATCAACCCGCGAGCCTTTACCGCCAACCAGTCCTAGCACAAAGTTGGGCTCGTGATTTTCTGAAGCAAAGTGGTTCTGACACCAATCTTCATTGATGTCCATCCCATCAACAAGAAATTCTGCAGCAATGGCTTCCGCTATCTCTTGTGTTGCGACATATTTGCGGCACAGACCTATAAAGAAGGGCTTGAACCACGGGAATGGCAGAGCAGCAACTTGATCCGGAGATAAAGAATCAAGAATTTCTCGACTATATTTAATGATTGTTTTGTGTTCGCCAGGAAACACCTCATGTTTTCGCGGAGGATCAAGGCGACAAAACTTACCAGTAAATAGAACAGTATTAAAATATGTCCTGGAACAGAGTCGAAAATGAGGAAAGCCACGTTGATATTCTGTGTGTGTATTATATGAAATTTCATCGACTCTTTCAAAAAGGGTACGATTGGATCGGAAGGTTGATATCGCGGTTGTTATGGCATTTTCCGGCAAGCAGAGCTCAAGGTTCTGGGTACATCAGCACACATGCAAACATACATATGTGCATGTTTCCAGTAAAGACGTTAGTTAACAAATGGGGAGCCCTCATAAATACCATGCGAAGCGTTGTGATAGTTTAGAGCAAATTCGCCCACCAAACAGACATCAATGCCAGCATCATGTAGCATGTCCAAGATCATGCGAATGTCCTGAAACTCCGTGGCCGCAACTCCAGTGATTATTGCAACCCTCTACTTGCTTGATCATTGAAGACTCGCACGCTTATACCAACACTATCATTAAGAGTGTCAATAAATGGGAAGTGCTGGAGAATCGGCGAGTTCCTGATAGATGTCGGAGTTTAAAGAGCTCTCGGCGGCCAGTTAAGCCTCTTCTAGCCTAGTTAAATAACTAACTAAAATTGGTTAGTTACCGTTAACTTAACAGGGTAGATGACTAGCAGCCCATATCTAGCTTTCCTGATTGGCTGGAATCTAGCGCCTTTTGGAACCTCTAGGCTATTTATGTCCTTGTAGGCCCAATCCTCCGGCTTATCGTTGCTCGCGAACGCGCGTTGTGTGCCGTGCTGGGTCACCAGTAAGAGGTAATAATTGTGCTGTTTCTGGAGACAGGTCTCAGAACTTCGTTTCTCTTTGATACCCCTCACGATTGTCTACCGACCAGCTCATGCGTAGCCGTGGACGGGACTATCTATGGACTCTGGCACCGGCATTAGTAGCTCTTGTCCAACGGGAGAACGTGAGGCCACATTCGTAATGTTTCATCTAGCTAAATGCTACTGTGCCGGGACTTTTCTACACCGGCTCTCCGTTGGCCAGCGGATCCTGGATGACCCCATCCACTTCTTGACTCCGGCTCGCACTCAGATCCACTCGTCTCCTTGTACGGGACAGAATCCAATCTCTCACAGGTCACGGAATCCATCGAATTTCCCTTAACTCTGAGTACAGAGTGCGGAGTACGGAGTACTCGGTGAGCGAAATGATACCGTCGACTGTGGTTTAATATACAGATATGTGTACTCCGTAAGACCTGTACTTACATGCACACATGCCTGGATGCCGGTCTTTTTGTAACTAGTGTGTCGCTATTCGATATTACCAGATGGTGATGCCTATACCTCCTATATTCCTGAAGGATCTTGTTGGCTTCGAGTGTGCTGCGCCCGCCCATCTATTATGTTATGGCCCGTGATACTGCCCTTTTCAAACTCTGAGACATTACGCGCGCCGGGTTACAGCACAAAGACCCGCATTGGCTTATGTAGTGGCGCAATCTCTTGTTTTCCCTCGCATCCCTTCTCAGTTATTCTTCCATCTGCGAAACAAACGACCGCTTGGAAACAGAACCCGATTTTAAACCTGTTCTTGAGGACCGTCTAACCGACTGGATATGGAGGTTTAAGGAGGTCGAATAGTTTTCGAGTCCGGAAATAAACGGCGTGTTTTTTTGTCTTTTTTATTTCGCGAACTATGGCCTCATGGCTATGGAATCTGCTAACCACGCGACTACTTCTACTATCGTTAGCGATAAACACGACGTTTGGTCAAGACTATAATAGCAGGGAAATATGGAACAGCAAATACTCTAAAAAGAGGGATGGGAGCACACTTTTGAAACGACAGCCCAGCACCACAGAGATATGCAGGAGATGGGCGTTACAAACTGCAGTCGTCAATGGAACGTTATATATTTATGGTGGACGGATATTTAAGGAATTCAGCCAATCGTTTTATACATGGAGTGGGCATGACGTGCGATTTTGATATTATGAACAACTTCGGCTAATATTCAATAACAGGCAATGATTTTCTTTCCCTTGATCTTAAGCGCAATTGGGATGTTTCTTCGCCCGGCATAAGCAAACTGACAACGCCATCAGGCACGCCAGCCGTCGCCAATGGGTACTTATGGAACTCATATACATCACTGTTTCTATATGGTGGAAGATTCTCAGATAATTCTACCAGGGTTCCGGATGAATTCAGTTTATGGGAGTTTGACCTGGTTTCTAGACGCTGGAAAGAGCATCGAGATCCAAAAACGTCCAAAGGCAATAAATCAGATAAAAATGATAAAATGATAGAAAGAGTGGCTAACGGGTCAGGTGTTTCTCTTCCGGATCTGGGAAGAGGCTGGTATTTCGGAGGGTATATTGATGGCTACACAACGAAAACGCTCCCTATTGGGGCACCAAGAGTCTATCTCAAGTCAATGATCGAATACACGTTTCCCGGGTCTGCTAATGGCCAAGTGGACATGAAAGGTAATGCGGTTGCAGGATCTAGTGGAGTTTGGCGAAATATCACTGGAGGGGGTCTCCAAGACTCTGCAAGATTCAACGAGCGCGCAAATGGAATCCTTGTATACGTTCCTGGATTTGGTAAAGAGGGAATCCTCCTAGGGTTTGCGGGGGGTACTAATACAAGTTCTGTGAGTAGATATTCCGGGTCACAATGCATTGGGTCGCTGCTAACCACAATATTCTTAGATCGCATTGAATGTAATTGACATATATGATATTGCAACATCCACGTGGCATACTCAAGCCACAAGCGGGAATACGCCTGGTATCCGTTTGAACGCCTGTGCTGTAGCGGCCTCTGCCGCTGATGGCAGTAGTACCCAAGTCTATCTTTATGGCGGACAAAGCATTGGACAACAGCAAAAAGAATATGATGATATGTGGATTTTGACGATTCCCAGTTTCACCTGGTTAGAAGTGAATATGACTGGCCAGTCTATCCCTTCACCACGTGCCGGGCATACCTGCAGTATTTGGAATTCTCAAATCATTGTGACAGGAGGGCAGGGTAGCGACAGTTCAAGCTGTGACACCAAGAATTGGGTGCATGTGTTTGATGCGTCGGAGCTGAAATGGAGATATGATTATGTTGCTTTGGACGGTGGAAATGATCTGAATAAACAGAATTTTCAAAAAAACAAAAAGGGTAGTTTGGGAGGAAGCTATGGGTATAAAGTCCCAAACGTAGTGCAATCTATTATCGGTGGGGATAGCAACGGCAAAGCAACCGTCACAGCACCTGTTATCCGACCCAAGGGGGGTCCGATGGCGACTGGCCGACCAACGATTTATACCCCAGAAGGCACCGTTCAGGACAACGGCCCCAATATGCTTAACATTGCTGCAATTGTTGTGGGCGTAATCGCCGGCTGCTTGGCGATCCTAACTGCTTACCTGGGATTTTGCATTTACGTATATCGCAAGCAAATTGCGCTGTATAAAAAACACGTCGCTGCCACCCAGCGAGAGTCAAATGGGGCTCGATACGGCGATAAACTGTCATATCTTGGTTCAAGAGACAATCTGGGTACCGCCGACTTCTCAAGGGGCGGGTCCAGCGGCGGGTTGACGGTGGACTATATGTATCGCTCGACATACACGCCCACTGCGAGCGAGTATTCGCAAGGGGCAAGGCGTGGATCTGCGCATAGTAGTACGGATGATTTGATCTCAGGGCAGGAGCCGACGTTCCTGGGGGTTATGCTTAACCCAAGAAGAAACCTAAGGGTTATGAACTTATAAACAAACAAGGACTAAAGGTCCTCTTTAGTCCTTTGTATAGTTAGTGGACCATTTCGTTTATCTCTCATGTTCCTTTTCTTTTCCCTTCTTTCCTTTTCGTTTTCTTCTTTTTTTGACTATGGAGCAATGGAGCCCTTTTCTGCGATCTGCGATATTATCACGGTTTTTCTCTAATACATGCTATCTTCGACCCCGTCGAAATCCTCTGTTAATCGGACCTGTGGCCGTTCTCTAATTTTTACCCCTTTCGTTTGCCAATTCTGACACGTTCAGGCTTATAGCAACTCTATTTTTATCTTGCGCATCCCACCAGCATATGGATGCGGTTGAAGAGAAACTGCGATCAAGCAGGAAATGCCAACGTGCATATGCCTTCAAAATGTGACTCGTGGTTGCATCGTTGCCCAGCCAGTCGACAATGAAAGTACACCCCGTATACCAGCCGTAAAAGCGAACACGCAGCACCAGGGTCGAATGTTGTAAGCCTCGCAGGCGGGCTCTGAGATAGCTATGTACTGTATGTCCTCTGGACAGTACATACACACATACATGCATTCGTAGACACATACACGGAACATAAGGCGCGAATAGAGGGGCATTCGACGCATTGGATTCCGGAATTCGCGGGGTAGTGGTTTCCAGGTCCAAGGCACGAAAATGCAACGACGCAAAATCGAGGCGTCCGGAAACAAACGAGAATGAATGACAAGTAACAGATAGGAAACGCCTGGACGGCGCGCTGGCCAGCAACCAGTGGGTGCTTTCGACAACAGTACTGGCTGTTGAGATCTGCTTTGCTTTGAACTTAATCCGGGGCTTCTGCGTATAACCAGGCTAACGACCAGGAAGGCGGTTTAAAGAAAGCAAATGCTGCATCGCAGTGATATGTAAGTAGTGTCCATCTAGGTCGTTAGAGTATGAAATTTGAGGGCATTATTTCTAGAGCTCGAGAAGAGCGATCCAGGACCCGACCAGCAGGAGAGTGCGCTCCTTCGACAGTCGGGGGTTTTGACAATGCAGCCCTCGTATTATTTGCCTGGAATGGCGGAGGAGATATTTGCCAGGCTTAGGCACGCGGCGTTGTTTCGGGCAAAGGCGACGGATGAATCGCCGGCAAGCTCAGTACGGCTAGTTTGGCGACTTGGTTCCTGGCCAAACGGACCTCGGGACGCAGAACGGCAGCGATCTTCTCTCGCTCTCGGCTCTCGCAGCCCAACCAGGCATCACGGCAATCGCAATTGCAGACAGACAATCCTACCGATATCGCATCCAGACATACATGCATCTCTTCTCTTGCAGTCCTGCATCCCCCACCACCACTGTCCACGCCTTCCGACAAGATCCAGACTTCGTCGCGCCGAGCCACAGAAAATGGAACGTCATCAAAGTCGGGCCGGCATTTTTCTGCGCCTTTTTAACCTTCGTGGTGTCAAGGACGGAACTTCGGCACTGCTGTCGGCTCCACTACTCTATCTGCTTGCCTCAGAAACGCCCGCCTGATCGTGAGTCGCTGAGCCAGGGGGGAGGGCCGGCCTGGAATCATTTTTGCAGGGAACCTCGTAGCCTTTGCTTCCATATTTCTGGATTCGTGAACCTGGATGCTGGTTTTCACTGATATGATTCGCAACCGGGAAGAAAACTAATTCGCCTTAGAGGATTCACTACTCCGTATGCATACTGTCGATATCCAAGCTATCTTAGCAGGCTTCGCCTTCTCCACAGTACACACATGCACACCGCGGTTCCGTCGCTAGCGGCAATCTTTTTTCTATTAATAATGGGCGAGGAAAGTTCCGTCGAAGCTGTTTCTTGATTCATTCAGAATCATTTTTTGATTATAGCCCTACTTGTCTCTTGACTCGTTCTTCCGACATCGTGTATTATTATTTAGACTAGCATCATCCATCGGCATTCGATTTCATTCTCGAGTTCAAAGTCTAGTTCCCCTTCTAGTTTGTTTGGCGTAAAAGGACGTATTCACCCTCCACTATCTTTCTACATACAAATTCGTCGCCAATTGTCGACCAATACAACATTTCAACTGGTGGGAATGAACCCCAAAGGACAAGACACTCAGTCGCCGGTCCACAGTCACGGCAGCGTATCTGCTACCTCCTCGGTGGATAAGACTTCAGCACAAGACGTAGACGTCACCCTAGAGAATTTTCATAATGTTCTCACACCCCAAATTTCAAGGATATCTAGGATTTCGCAACCGTCGTTGACAAGAAAGATCACCTCAATCGCGACGGCAGGGACGTCAGATCCTAATTTTGAGGTGAACTGGGAGGAAGATGACCCCGAAAACCCACTGAACTGGTCATTGACGTATAAAGGCATATTGATTGGTTTCTTATCATGGAACACCTGGGTAGTGTGAGTCGCAATCACCCAGAATAATTGACAAAACGATGCTGCCGTGCAGACGCTGATGGATGACGGTCTAGAATCCTATATTCTACCAGTTATACTGCCGGTCTTGCGGAAATAGCGGCAGAATTCAACTATTCAAAAACAGTGGTGACACTCGGGTTAACCTTGTATCTTCTCGGGCTAGCTGTTGGTTCCATTCTATTAGCTCCCATGAGCGAGATGTATGGTCGAAAACCCGTGGGCATAATAAGCCTGATCATCTTCGCTCTCCTAATAATACCCTGCGGGATTGGTGGCTCTATGGAAGAGCTCCTCATCCTGCGATTTTTCGGCGCCATTGCCGGTGCTGCGATGATATCCAGCGCACCAGGCAGCGTTGCTGACATTGTAGACGATGAACATCGGGCTCTGGCATTTTCCATCTGGAGTATTGGACCGCTTAATGGACCAGGTACGCGTGGAGTCCTAATTCCATATATTTGTTCTCGCCTGCTAACACACTGCCATAGTGTTTGGCCCGATTATTGGTGGCTTTGTCACACAGTACCTGGGCTGGAGATGGACCAACTGGATAATGTTAATATTTTCCGGAGTTGCAATTATATTCTCTTGCATCATGAAGGAGACATATGCGCCGGTGCTACTTCAACAGAAAGCTGCTAAAATGCGGAAAGAGACTGATGATCCCCGATGGTGGAGTCGCTATGACCAAAAGGAAGCCCTTCTTGATGTTCTGAAAATAAACCTCAGTCGCCCCTTTGTCATGGCAGTCACGGAACCTATCTGGTAAATTTCTATCTTCCTTGGGCAGAAATACTGGTCACTTACACATTTTTAGCATTTTTTGGAACATTTATATTCCCCTCGTGTACGCCATTCTTTATCTCTGCTTCGTTGCCTATCCAATCGTCTTCCGCGAGATTCGTGGCTGGTCCACAGGCCTAACTGGTTTGGCCTTCTTAGGAATGGGCATCGGCGGGCTTATCATTGTCGTTCTTGAGCCATATATTCGAAAAATGATCAACAGCCATAAGATTGATCCAGAGACTGGAAAAGTCAGCCCTGAAGCAATGGTGTCTGTTGTATGCATTTCGGCGATTCTCGCCCCAGTTGGTGAAATCTGGTTTGCATGGACTTGCGCACCCGCGTCGATCCACTGGATACTACCGATTCTTGCCGGAATACCATTTGGCGCGGGAAATACTGGAGTATTTATATACGCCAGCAACTACCTCACACATAGCTATGGCGTGTACGCCGCATCCGCAATGGCAGGGAATGCCGTCATGCGAAGTATAATGGGCGGTGTGTTTCCGATAATAGGGCCGTATATGTACCGAAGGCTTGGTCCCAACTGGGCGGGTACGTTGTTGGCTGTGTTGGAGGTGTTGATCATCCCCATTCCATTCGTGTTTTATCGCTATGGGTATAAAATTCGGATGAAAAGTACACTTATCAGGGCGATGCAGGAGGACAAGAAAAAATTGGAGGGAAAGAGAAGAAGACTGCAAACGACTAACAAGGAGTCGGGTGTTATTGCTGTGAGCGAGAAAGAGGAAGTCTAGCGTTTAGTTTCAATTTGCCTTTTGGCATGCAGCTGTATAAGTCAGCTTTGATGTCCTCTTTGCATTCTTTGCATCTCGTATATTTTCTGTTGATTACGGAAATTCTAACTCGGAAACGGTTATAGAATCGGAGTTAGATCATGTTGATATTTTAACTGGACTTCTTTCTGTCTTTTCTTTCAGCAGGGTTGGTGTGAGCGTTTTTGACCGTTAATGGACTGTATTTAGCACATATATTTTTCCGTCGGCAAACGTCTATTGATGATAAACAATGAGAGCCTGCAAGGTCGATAAAAATTGACATACTGTGTACACTGGTCCCGCAAATAGAATCAAAGCCAGCGGCATTTCGCTTGAGTATTTGACTTGAGCCTAATCATGGCCATAAAATGAGCCATACGACTTAACCTGGGCCATTGTTGTTGGGCATTTTAAGTCTTCTATTCACATCCCTTGACTCAGCTACAATTTTTTCATATTCTCCGATTCGAATAGGGCCGGCAGGTATAATCATCACTGCTTCAATGTAGACCTGAGCATCTTCGTTCGTTCTTTTACGCGAATTCTCCTTGGGTACTGGTGGCTGTTGCCTCACATAGCCTATGACATTGATCCAGTTTCCAACGTCAATATCGGTATGCTTGAGTGCTCCCAATAACAAGTTGGGTTTCACATCAATCGTGGTTTTAGGAGAGTGGAAGGCGTTTTTTGAAGGTGATTCAATAGACTGTATATGTTCCAGGATCAAAATTCCTTGTGAGACGATATATTTGGACACACTAGATTTTGGATGTCAATTGGAAACTTCTGAATATGATGATCAACCAACCGTACCATCCTAGAAAGCGGACCTTAGTTCCGATGAGCAAACCGGATATTTCTGAGAGAAAAACTAGTCTAGCAGGGAGAGGGCCTGAAATTTCTGGATTCATCGAGTTCTAGACGATGGTATAATGCAGAACCATGGAGAGTTGATGTAATTCTTGAGATGATCTCATGTTCTTACCAGGAGGTACAGAGCCAACACGTTTGTTTTATTAGTTATGTAAGCAAACTCGATATTGATTTGGGTGAAATGAGTACGACGTGCAAGAATGCCAAACAGGTATTTGCTTTTCCCTATTTGGTCGCCATGTCAGGCGATTTTGGACACTAAGTTACTGTTCAGCTGGTTTCTTTAAGTCTATCGTGTTATATATCACCCGCCACACTTTCTCTCATATCAGCCTCATCACGAAACAACCAGCTTTTCATCACTTTTTCCACTTGAAGGTCCGTCAATAGCATATAAATCATTCCAAAACAGAATATCTTGAAGAAAATCTTCTTCAAGGTCCAGCTGAGCAAAGTTCTCTCGCTTTGGCATTCTAATTGACACATGAACATCCGCAGCTCTCTGCCATCCAAAATACCCGGCCATCTCCCAGTCCACAACACCAACGATCCTACCATCATCCACGATAATATTTGAAGGAGTCAGGTCATTATGCATGAGTTCGAGATTGCCAGTTCCCCCAAAAAGCAAACTGGCTTCTAGTTTCCGGATGCCCCGGTGGATAATTGGATCTGGGTCCGGTAAAATATAAGAGGGTCCTGAAAATGGAGATGGTAAAGAGCTTATTTGTCTAAGAAATCCCCGGGCTTGGCTTTTGAATGAATGTTTTTCGGCAGTGGTCAGGTATTGCCAGGCAACATTCAGCCCCACCCCCGGAATACGTGATTGTACCAGAACATCCCAATGTCGGATCTGGAGAACAAATCAGCAACAAAGTTGCGCGAGTATTAGGAGTTTAATACCTTGTCGGCAAAAAATATTTCCGGGAGTCGAATATCTGTAGTCCCTCAAACTAGCCCTATGGCCTTCACTTCATTTTGATCAGCTAATGAGTAATCGCGGCAGCCACGGCTGTTCAAATGGCATGATTTAATGATGACGCTGCCTAAAGCAAAGACATCTCTCCCGCCATTCTGATTTTCGAAAATGCGGACAGTCTTATCGCACATTTTCAGCACACCTTCCCAGTACTGGAGTGACTCTGGTGATGTAGAATTGATGTATTGTGGATCGGGCCTGAAGTCATCTGGCCGAGGATAATAACGCCCATATAAGGGGACGTCAGCAAAGCGGTCATTTTCAGGAATCTTGTTTGGATTAGCTTCGTACGGATTCATTTTTGGTTGCAGCAACAGCAAAAATTGCGCAGTATCTAAACACAGGGCACTTCCACAATAACCTAAAGATATCTGGGGTTTATTTTGTCAGCTTTTACATACGGGGAAAATTCTTACGCTAGATAGTTATAGGGGAGAAAGAAAATGTTGCCCTTTCGAGAAGAGTTAATTGGAGTTAACTTGGTTAAGTGTATTTAACTTTAGTAATGTTTTGTATTGGAGTACAGCTAGCTATTTCTACCACAAGTACAATTACACCTACATACAAAGGACCTTCCAGAAAATTTCTAAGTCCACAAAAACTATGAAAACAGTAGTAAAAATCGCCTACTAGCCTAGCTAGTAGGATAGTAGAAATCGCCTGCTAGCCTAGCTAGTAGGATAGTAGAAATCGCCTACTAGCCTAGCTAGTAGGATTGTAGAGAATCGCCTACTAGCCTAGCTAGTAGGATTGTAGAGAATCGCCTACTAGTAGGATAGTAGAGAATCGCCTACTAGTAGGATAGTAGAAAATCGCGTAGGCTTCTACTGTAGAAGAGAGTTAGTGAGTGACTTAGAGATTTGAAAAAGATGAATGAAAAATTTTCACCTGCTGATCATTTCCTTGTTAGATTTAAAAATGTTGTTATTACCATATAGTAGATTCAACGTAGTGAGCTCTTACTACGTAGTAGTCAAAATACGTAGTAGTTACTGTAGCCAACGTTGAAACTACGACGTGGTGGTAATGGTTACGTGACAGCTCGGAAAATCGGTAACCCGATGGTAGTGCAGAAATCCGGGATTCCGCTATGGGGGTCGGTAGGACAAGTCCTTCACCCAGTGATGAGTGGCGGTAGGAGTTGAGGAACAGACTTGCCAAAAATGCATAATGAAGATTTTGAAAAAATCCAGGCGGGAGTGGCTAATGGGAGGATGGCCCGTTTTCTGGAATATCGCAATCCAGCTAGAATTGAGCGGTACAAAACATGAGCTAGAAGAGGCACCATCCAACTTTTGCTTATTACTATTCCATCGCGGCGGCAACACTCGATAGGGGGTGGGGGCCAGGAAGAAAAACAGAGTCGGGAAGCTTCTAGGTACATGTCAAGAAAATCAAGCAAGCAGGCATTATTGATAGGTTTTACCTGGTCGCGGCGTCAATGCCCTAACTATATTGGACCAGATGAAGGTTGACTACCTAGTTAGTCGGCCATTTAACCTACCTAACTAACTAAGCGGCGGGGCACACGGGAGACTAGGTAACTACGCCCAGGAAACCGATCATGTGCTTGCCACACGACATCTCTAGCGCGTCTAACGACTCCTAGCACCTTGACTGCCAACGCGACTGGTTTTGCAGTTTCTCATCGGTTGGCTACAAATAGCTGCCTATCGTGGTTATTCTTGATATCGGTCTTGTTCTTCTGACCTATGCCTCCCGGTATCGGTTTGTGGGATTCTTTGGATTACTCTGTTCCCCGGGGTATATTCGGGGAGGGCCCACCGCCACTACTACTAGCTGGGGGTGGAAACGGCCGCACCTCCGTATGGAGTACATTATTGCCTGATATATACATCACTACTTCCTTGGCACAGCTGGACTGAAATCTGCAGGGAAGAATGCTCGGGAAATTGACATGCATGAACCGCCTTGATGGGTGCCAAAACGATAGCGCGGGAAACTACCCTTAGTCTATCCTTGTGTACCCCGTTGATTACACCAATGATCGGTTTCCGCCAGCCCAGCTCCATGCCATTTACTTTGGACTCACTACAGTGGATAAAACAGAAAATTCTGAGAATATTCCATTCGGCCGTGAGTGTTATGCTTGGCTTGAGTTGATTGATACCACCACCCCTTGTTCTTTCGGGAAACCAAAAGACTACGAAGTAACTACAATATGTACACTACGGACCGGAAGCCCAGTCCAAGATCCCCAGGGTGGATCGATCTTGAGAGATGCATGAAGCCACAATAATAGAAGTCAAATTCCTTAAGCCTCTGGGAGTGAAGCCCAGCAAGCCAAGGTGGTTTTGAGATATCCTTTTGCAATTTTTCAAATAAAAGTCTTGTTAGAGCGAGACTGACATGAAAAAACCGCTGAACTGATTGACGGGTACTTGCACTACTACTGATGAACTTCGTAGAGGTACAGCACTCTGATTTAGCTTTAGGGGAGCCTTTTACCAACCTACTTCCTATTCAATCACAGTTCTTGTTTAACAGAGGGAATTTTTTTAGGAAAAACCTTTTGGATATCGAAAGCGGTACGCGGCACTAGCCTGTTACCGTTGGGCCGAAAGGCTCTGTGCACCCATTGGAAATCAGTAGTATCCAGAAGGAATATCGTTTCATTTGGCAGTAAGCCTCATACTTGGCTGAAGTAGGTGGCTTTACTGATATGGTACTACTATAATACCAATCCAATCTAGATCATAGCTTGGGTGGAGAGTTTGCGAAAAATCGAGGCATCAAAACAAAAACTTCTCCCATCAGGTAAGTAGATCCTTCTGCGGCAGGGATCGCGAAAAGGCGTCCGGACGGGGTGTAGTCTACAGGCCTAAATTCAATCCTTTAACACAAGGCGGCGGGGGTATTTCGAGATGGATAGATACTCTTTGGACTTGTGAATATGTCGATTGAAAGCTATATAAGAGAGCCTCTCACCCGCAAGTTTCTGTTTCCATCAATAACCCAGGAATTACTTCAAACATCTTCTTGAGTTCAGACTTCCAGACTTCCTTTCAGTCCTTCAATTACTATCAGTCATCATGATGCTTTCCGTACCCGTCCTCCTTATCGCCTCTTGCCTCTCTCAGGCCTATGGGAGTGCCCTCCCAGTTGCCAGCGGCGAGATGATCGCGAGACAAGAACCAGCTAAGAAGGAGACCATTGTCGCCCAAGATCCCTTTTTCGATATTCTGCAAAAGGCAAAGCGAGATCTCTCGGTTCGAAATAAGAAACAGACTACACTTGAACATTTGACCGAGATTCTCAAAACCAGAACCGCAATCCAGAAGGGCAATCCTCCAGTCGGTGATATAAACTGGCAGCCACTATCGCCAACTTGTATGCTCAGTGTTCAAACATGTGTTGGTTGGGGAAGCTTCGTACGCCAAACTCTTCTGTCAACCGAGTCTCTCACTGTGGATATGAACACGAATCTTGAGATATCCAGGTCAAATGAGGGAACCCGTCCCATGAAAATCGAAGTCAAGTCCTCCACAGCAGTCACAGTTGGCACCCAAAATGGCTGGAATATCGGTTTGAAAGTAACCGGAGCAGCCTCTGGGGTTGGAGGCGAGATTTCGGGCGGATACTCCTCAACTACCACAAAATCGACTGTTCAGACCAAAGAAGTTTCCGATTCTATGGAATGCTCACCAAACAACGAGTGTCGCTTTGAAACCCGGGCCTACGTTGTTACCGTGAAGGGCAAATGCAGCCAAGCTCCAATGGTGCACTGCTCAAAGACTGGAAAGGGAAGCATGTGCGACGACGCATCTAGATGGGGGAAAGCCTGCCCTGAGCTCTTAACCCACAAGCAACTTTGCGCCAGCACAGCTCCTGTCGACTGCATTGTGTCTTTCCCTCTTGCGGATGAAAACGGCAAACTCTATACCCAACTTGCTTCTATTGAAGTCCCATTGAAGGCCTAAATGTTTTCAAAGGAGGCCAGCTGTAACTACCAAGTTCCGGTTCTTTGTGAATAGGCTTTGGGTTTTCTTATTTCAACACGTTGTTGACTGATGAATTGGGGTGGTTTGCTAAGCAATGTATATATATATAGACATAGATTTTATTTAAATAAAAATAGACTTATTTTCGTGTTTACAGTCTCCTTTTCAGGTCCATGGTGTTGTTGATGTATAACAAACTACTTGCTACTTCTTTAGGGGGCGCGTGGCGCGGGTAGGAAGCTTGGGTGTATATTATTTCCCTAGAATTTTGTGTAGTGTTAGACAATAGAAATGTATATATTGTACATACTACTTGGTTTCTGACTTAATTTCGCCACTAGTCAGCTTGCTATCTGTGGGAAATTCAAGCGATTGTGCTATATTAAAGGTGCAATTACATATAAAACGAAGCATGACTTTGTACCAGCTGGATAGAAAAGCAGGCCCTAGGAATGCCTTTTGCCGTTACCAATTATTGTTACTCTGTATTACAGGGACAGCAGTTGAAAGCCCTGCACAATAAAGGGGGTGGCTAGGGAGGGCGACCAAGGCGGACAGCAGGATAAACTAGTGTTAGAAGCAAGCAGGTGCCAATCCATTTCGTCGGGCTATTGACCCGCAAAGGCCATGTACCGGGATAATAAGAAAGAAGGATTGTAGATCAAGGAGGGGATTGTGCGCTAGGTGACCTCAGGCTTCCGTTTCTAGTGAGAGTTAAATAGCAAGAACGGCAAGTTTTTAGATATTGTAAAAATCATTCGAGCTATATGTCACTCCTACCAAGCATGCGGCTCTCGAAAATAAAAGAATTGTACTCCGTAGACGTCCGAATGTCTGGGTACCTAATGCCATGGGCTTGGCTTTGAGTAAGGACGAAACCATCCCATCTGATTTGCCACCTGAACTAAAAAAGGGGTTATAAATGAAAATATACCAAAGTTCTGTTATTGCGACGACTTCCTAGCTCCACAAGTTTTAAAAATATAAGGACAACAATACATACATAGATTCTCTAATCGCTCTCCCGCGGTATGATGCGCTTCGCTCCAATTCCCTTAAGTTTATGAATACGATGCGTAGTATAGAATCATAATGGAATACAAGCGCGTTGTGAACTCCTTAAGGCACTTAACCCATTTATCAACTCGCTCATTGTCGAAATTGGTTACCCAACATACATCAGGCTTTGAAATAAAAGATACAGAGCCTTGGGCCAAACTTTGTCGATCTGTGACCTGGCACGATACCATAGCACAGAGGTCATTAATTGACATGTACGGCTTTATCCTGTGTGAATACTAATGTGAAATGGGAAATCTCTCTAGCGCAATTGCAGGGAGCGAACTTGGTATCCAAACGCAATGATAGAAAGAGTAGAAGAAGTCAGCATCAGGATATTCAAAATCTTACCTGCTACGTTCGTTACGTATATTAGGTTTCGAGTCTCTATTGTACACAAAACTTCGTGTTAGAACTTTCTGAAATGTCTTTCGACAGGGGTCACATTATATAGCTTGGTAGGAGGACGTCTTAAGGGCACCTTTAAAGGCTCCAGGGGCACATTCATTTGTGCCGTGAGTGAATCCGTATATTAAATGATATTATTTAAGTATTTGGGTGTTTGTACTTCGTTCGATTGTTGTGTTATTCGACGGGCGAGGTCGGAATGTTTAATCCAGCAGCAGTCTGGACAAGCTCTCGGTGCGCCAAAGTCTATAGTTAGCTTAGATAATCTTGGCTTTCGCTTTCGGAAGAATAATAGTCCTCATCCGAAGACCGATTTTCATGACTAAGCAAGGTAGTCGGTCATCATGTGACTCCGCTGACGGCAATGGGGATCAAAGTGTGGGAGGCAGCACAAGAGCACAACACAGCATATCTTCTCTCTCAAGCCAGGCGCCATATATTTCCGTCCGTTTATATTAGTGTAAGTCTGTGGCCTGCTATCTCTCACCTTTTCCGTTGGGTTTCTCTGCAGCCTAGACGATACTCCCCGCCAAAACCCAACCATTCCGCCCCGCATCTCGCCGTTGATTCCTGATCCTATTTCTGGACCAGCGTACTCCGTACAAATTTCAGGATATCTCAAATTCAGCTTGCGTCGATCTAAGAAGCGCTCCCTAGCTACTAGTATCCACAGACCGATACACCTCTCTCCCCTTTGATATTCCGATAGGATCCTCAGAATGTGGTCGTGGTTTGGCGGTGCCTCGGCACAAGCAAAGAAAGATGCCCCCAAAAACGCCATTCTATCGCTCCGGCAGCAGCTGGATATGTTACAAAAAAGAGAAAAATATCTAGAAACACAGATGTCGGACCAAGATGCTATTGCGAGGAAGAACGTCACGACGAATAAAAACGGTATGAGCCTGGGAAATGCCCCTTTTAAAGGTCTACTATGATAATACTAATTACTTGTGCTGTTATATAGCTGCCAAAGCTGCTCTACGTAGAAAAAAGGTTCATGAACGATCACTTGAGCAAACAACAGCCCAAATCATCCAGATAGAACAGCAAATATACTCTATCGAGGCCGCGAATATCAACCAAGAAACTTTGAATGCAATGAAGAACGCTGGTACTGCCATGAAACAAATTCATAGTGGTCTAACAATCGAAAAAGTTGACGAAACAATGTATGTAGTTACCCTGCGGGCGTGGAATACTGTCTGGACAGGAAAAGGTAACATTCTCGCTAATATTCACATAGGGATCAATTACGTGAACAACATGCTCTTAGTGAAGAGATTGTAAACGCAATCACAAACGCTCCAATTGGCGAACCACTCGATGAGACAGAACTAGAGGCCGAACTCGAGGGAATGGAGCAAGAAGCTATTGATGAGCGGATGCTCAAGACAGGCACCGTTCCTGTTGGTGACAGACTTGACAAGCTACCCACAGCGGCAAATGGAGAACGTAAGTTGGCACTTGTCCATCAAAAAAAATTCTGTTCATTTACTGAAATACCATCATAGTCAAAGGCAAATCCAAGGCAACAGAAGAAGAAGACGAAGAAGCCGAGTTAGAAAAATTAAGGGCCGAGATGGCCATGTAATGAAGCACATGTCATGCCTCTGGTATTTTTAACGTTATTATATCGCTGCATGGCCTTCATGTATTGGTTCCCTTATAATCCGAGACGTTCATGCAAACTAGGAGCGTCGTTTTGCATCTCTTCTATTCTGGTGGCATTTCTTTTCACCGCGCATAGTTCTTGATATTGGTTAGTTATTTACGCACGCCTGACTTCCACCAGCGGTGCACGGAGTAAGTAGCCTGGGGGTAGTATTCCTTTTTCATATTCTTGTTTCCTAGATTCTAGCCCTAAATTATATTTTGGCCTCTTTACGATTTATGTCGCTAATACAACCCGGTTTCTATTGCAAATCTATATCATGTGAAACCTTCCCCTTGATATACTAGGTACTGTTGTCATCATTGGCACAGGTTGGGGAATTAAACTCGATAAGTCACAAATCCTTTCCTGTGCTGCGAGTGAGTAGATGCGGTAGAGCACCACAGGGAGTCGAGCAATGCAAATGCTATGCATCATTTGGTCTTTGAATATCATAAATCAATGTCAGGACATGCGATAAAGATAAAGTGACCCTGGGTATGAAACATGTGGTAATCACGGAGAGTAACAAGGGAATCGAAAACTAAGCATATCTTGACGCCTTCCAGGAATTGGCTATCATTAGCCATAATATTCCATGCCAAGAAACAATTATCCGCCGCCAGGCACATGTCATCCCTTATATAGCGCCTCAAAGCAGATGGCATAAGAAAAGAGATCAAAAAAATGATCAAGTAGAAAACAAAAAAAATGGTGTGGCAGACCGCCTATACCATGCCAAAGAAGAATATGCATAAATTTTCCAAAGCAGCTCCAGCCTTCAGCTTTTGACGTTCATTTGAAACATTGATGAAAATAAATAAAGAAGGAGAAGATGAATTTTCGAGTCCATAATTTGGTACGTTTTGTTAGCCGATTCCCGATTGACCTTGCCCTTCAGTCAGCTGACCTATGATACCTTTTAGAGCATCAATGATAACGGCCTCATCCTTTGGTTCACCGCCGGGAAAAGAGCTTTCCTTTGCGCCGTTGAGCACACGATTTCGAGCACTTCTCAACACATTCTTAATATATTCTTGGTCCTCATAGTCTTCCATGAGGACAGCTTCGAAGTTATCTATGGCCTGATTGGCTCGAGCTAGGAATGCAGGGTCTTCTTTCAAAGACAAAGAAGAACCCGAGGTTGCAGCTTGTACTGGGGGTGTGACTGGAATCTGTGGCGGTGGAGGAGGTGTTGGCGGGATAGGAGTTTGTGTAGGATGCGGGGTTGGGGTGTATGGCTGAGTCTGAAACTTAATAATACTTGGAGCATTGTACGTTTGTGAAGGAGGTGGGGGCGGCACTGGGGAAGGCGGTGGCTGTCGTCGTTGTGGAGGGGGTGGGGGTAAAGGCGGCTGTGGCAGAGGCCGTCGATATCGCGGATATGGAAAGTGAAGCGGTGGGGGGGTGGTAGAATATGGCGAGCGATAGGTTGGAGAACTGAGGAATGAAAATGGAATCGGCAAATCATTCAAGGAAGTGTTCTGGGGTAGATGTGACGACAAGAAGGGAAAGGAATTGATACGTCGAGCTGGGGCTGGTGGCGGGGGAGGTGGAGGTGCCATAGGAGCTTGTTGGGGCGCAGCCTGATATGTATAATGTGGAGGTGGATGTTGTGTGGATATAGGGTGAGGTACATTATACGGTGGTGCCGTCGGTTGTATGAAATGCTGATTATTGAGGTGAGAAATATCCTGCGGAGGCGGCGAAGGACGACGTTTTTTCTCTTTGTCCACAGATGCACCAGGGATTAATTTCCAAGACCACCCCTTACCATCTCTTTCCGCATGCATAAAGAGATGAGTATTGCCATTTAGATTATGGCGCACACTTGAAGTCCAGCCCTCCGTTTCGCAACGAAATCGAAAATACGGGTACTTCAGCTTCAGGGCACGGTATATCTGTTTCAATGTCATGGGAGTCGGTGAGTCTGATAATGCGTCGTGAATCAATACAGCATAATTGTAAGGCGGTTTTGAGAGTTCTTTGGGTGTATAAAAGCTCTCCGGAGGATAATCAGGTGAAGGCGACCGGGAAGGCTTGCGCTTCTTCATTGGTGTTGGCTTGACTGGCTCGTCTTGTGCCGTTTCCACATTACTGTTGGCACATTCTATAGATTGTACAACTGAATCCCCAGGTGCAGAGTCAGGTTTCTTCCGTTTAGTATATTTTCGCTTCTCTTGCTTCACGGTCGGTGGTTCTTCCGGTGCTGCTTCTTTACCAGACTTCGACGGCTTGGCCTTGTTCAATGAAGGAGGAGGTGTCACTCCACCATTAGCCTCACGGCGCGCAGCTAATTTTTGCTCACGAGCTATTTCAGCGCGTTCACGCTTTGACATTATCCCGTCTTTCGGGGGACGACCAGGGCCACGACGACGATTTGGCTGAGAGGAGCTGGCATTATCTTCGACAGACATCCTTGATTCGGATACAGTAACAGTAAGTTTCTTAGCCTTAGTCTTCTCGGCCTCGTTTCCATCTAGATCCTCTCCATCAGAATTTTCGACATTGTCTGCTTCGCTTTCCACCTTTTCATCTGCCTCATCAGGTAATGGCAAATCTTCATCTTTCGTTTCCAGCAATGGGGATTCTATCATTTCGGACCCAGTTTCTCCAATAGGAACATCTGGAAGTAAGAACCTCACTCGAACGCCGCCAATTTGTATAAAATCACCGCTATGAAGTGGTCGAATTTGGCCAGGTGCGAGCCAATCTGCTCCTATAAAGGCACCATTTCTTCCCATAACCTCCATCTCGAAAACGTTTCTATTAAAATTATATGCGATTTTAACATGTTTTCTCGATATGCCACGATGGGACGAGGGGGCACCGTTATTTGACGAAGGGGGATGGATCGGGATGATCGGGCAGGAGTCAGGAGTTGGCAATAGTGACAGTGTATCTACTCTTCGCGGCTGTCTCCCATTTGGCATTGAGTCCATCGCAAGAGCGTTATAATCCTTCATGACTTTTGGAGGTTCGACTGGAGCCGTCATGTCGGGCTCTGCCTGTGACATATGTAATATCGGGTGGTTGTGATGGCCATTAGAAGAGTTGGATGATTTCCAGCTCATTTGAGGGGGGCAATGTTGAGGAACGTCTGGGTCGAACCCCATAATACCACCTGTATCACTGATCACACTACCCATGATTGTGTGGTTTCCATCGGTCTTTGGTCGACTTGGGGTGTGGATCCCATTTCCAGCATGTTTTATTTGATTCTTCGATTGTAGGTCTCGCTGGAAAGCCGCGCGGGCAGCACGTACATCTCGCCCTAAGATGAAGGAGTAAGTGTTCACATAAAAGTGCCCATCGTCAAACTCCAGCTTTGCAAAAGCTTGAATCCTAGGTTCGGACCCGGACACAGATTCAGAATCATTGAGAACGCCCTTCGCATCTTTTTGTGAGGGCAATTCGGGATACCCAACAATCCTAGGTGTGGGTCCGCCGACTGCACCAAAATACGCGTTTGTGAACAGTTCGTTTTGTAACAATGCCTCCTTTGCAGAGCTGGGCGCTCGAATTGGAGTGAAATCCGAATAGAGGGGGTTCAAGTCCGGATTGGCTTTTGCGCTGCTCTGAATAGCATCCAGCAGTAGATTGTGTTCTCTCTCCATACTGTCTTCTTGAGAGCCCTCTTCTTGAAGCGCCTCGCCATCCGAAGCTTTAGGTATATCGCTTGTTCCCCATGCAATGGAAGCCTCAGTAGCTGTGGCCAAAGCAATCTGGTCAGCAGAGAAGTTTTCCAGGGCTGTTTCGAGATTTTGTGAAGGGGTTGGCGGATTAAGAGAATCATGGAATGTTGCATCAATCTGCATATTCACAAGTGAATCATCCTGGTCGGATACAGGCGCGTTTTTGGGAGATTTAGCCAGGGGCTTGCTAGCCAGGAGTTGCGCCAAAAGAGAGCTCGCGGCGTTTTGCTTTTCGCGTTCGCTTTTTTTATTGTACTCGTCTACCGCTTGCAAGTCAGTAACTATATCTTAGCCTGCATATAGCCCTCGTACCAGATACTGTTATGTAGCCGCTTACGGAGGCCGGTTGGAGTCGATCGGCGGTCGTGTCATTGGGTGCTTCGAGCTTGGAAGTGACGTCGCGGGAGGGAGGAGGCTTCGAATCTTCACACCCGGCTGGGAGGTCGAACGGGGACCTCTCTGGCGCCGCATCATGAGGAACTTGCCCCATTAGCGACGCCGCCATGGTGTCGGATGATGACATTGCATGCGGCGAGCAGGTGCCATCCAACGGGGCTCTAGAGCGGTCAGGCCGTGATTGAACGGTCGGAATGATTTTGTCGGCGGTATTGCCGGGGCCTATGCCCCGCCGTACTGGCCGCCTTTCCTCGTTTGGACTAGCTCTGCTTCTAGATTCCCGAGCCGTGTTTATGTCAGCATCTTTTCGCACTTCGCTTGAGTAATGGGCATTGACGGTTCATTCTTTTTCTACCTAGTTTTATTCTATTCCGTGGGCTCATAGGCCTGGGATACGGCTGTCAGAGTTAGATGGAGTCGATGCCTCTTCTTTCATACTCTCCGCTTTTCGACTTTGCCGAATAGGAACCACCTTTCGACAAACATCGAGGAGTTGTTTATACACTGATGGCCTATACGGATCCTGGATTCTTGCCCACCTATAGAATGGAATAAGCCCCCATTCTGACTCTGTGCTACTATCCAGACTTGTGGAATCTAACATCCCCCCCTGCCCCTTCTTGCCCCGTGTCCACGAAGTCAGGAAGCTGACACAGTTTCTTGTTACTTCTGGGAGCACGTAAAACAAACGATATTCACAATGAACTCTATATCGAATTTTAGATTTTACGTTCGGCAACGATAATCCATATAAACTTACGACAATGGCAGGTCAAAGCTAAATTGTAGCTGTTCCAGCGTGCTATCGATTGTCAGCTCTAATTACCAGAGGAGTGAGCTTTTGGACTAACCGGTCTTTGGTATCAACACAAAATAGGAAGCATGCAATAAACCCCAGTATATCGACACATCCCTGAAATATTCAGCGTTTGTTTCCTGTTGGGGGATTGAGCCTCTTTTGAAAATCTTACATATATGCAAAGGCTAGCTGTGAAGCCTATTGGTGCCGTGATAAAGGGGTATATCAAGAGCTGAATTCCGAGGGAAGTCATATTTATGAAAACGCAAATTGCCATTCCAGCCTCCCGCACCGTGCTTGGAAAGGACTCAGCCGAGAGACTGAATGCCGCTGGCCCTAACGTAAAGGAGTACACTGCTGTAAACAGCATTGTGAACTGCTTTAGTGTTAGCAACAACAAGAGAAGCAAATAAGTGCATGCATCTAGGTTACTCACAACGACAATAGCGGGTGTTCTTGCCGAATTTTCCAACTCAAAAAGCGAAGCCAATATAAACATGAAAATCGCCATCGCGGGCAACCCAATCAGCAACAAGGTAGTTCTACCAAGTCGATCGGACAAAAATGGGGTGAGAAGACCAAATCCAAAGCTTACGCCGCCAAAACAGAGAGCCAGCGTCAGTGAATCAACAGAGGTAAGACCGGCATTCAAGAGCGAAGAGGAGAAGAATGCAAATGCATTGATGCCACAGAGTGCTTGCGTTAGCATCACCGTACTGCTGGAAATAAGGGCATGACGGCAGCGTGAATCTTTGATAATTTGCCCCAGCCTTTGAAAGAAGTGTACTTCTTTCATATGGTAGCTATGTCGACAAGTTCCAGGCTCCTGGCATTTGTTGTCTTCCCCCGGAGGTATTTGGCATAATCCTGGAGTTCTGTCTGACAAGCGTTCTGATAGTGGCCTCATTTCATCTATCACAGCACCACCGGCAGGCGATCTCTCCTCGTCATTGTGTCGACTGCGCGTCTTCTCTTCTCTGACTGCTTTTCGAATTTCCATCAACTCCCCTTCTGCTTCCATTTGAAAATGACTAGAGATAATATCTCTGTAGCCTTGTATAGGGTGCTTTCGATACAGACAAGCCGCTTCTGTTGCTTTTGGATATTCGTTTGTTTTCATTAAGAACATCCAGCTCTCTGGGATCATATAAGACGCTATTGCCAGAGGGATAGTAGGTATCAAGGTTGTGGCGCTCAAAAATCGCCACCTTATGTCCGGAGACATGTTGAATGTTTCAAGAACTCTCCATGCTATGTCCCCCAAAAAGATACCCAATGCATCCGCAATTTGCCTACAGTTTTGTCAGATAACAATACCTTCCATAGGTGCGAGTGCTTACCAAGTAGATAACACTGCTCCTCGCATGTTCACTGGTGCAAGTTCCGCGAGAAATGGTGCAATTATACTTGCTTTAGCTCCCAGAGAACCTCCTATTAATACTCTGCACCCAATTATTTGTGGAATAGTTCGCGAACACGTTGCCCCAATTGTCGCCCCCATTCCTACAACCGCGGAGAGAGCCACCGCACCGCGTCTGCCAAGCCAGTGGTTTTGGATCGGATCGGATATGAATAACCCCCTAATGATTGTGAATTAGCTGCTAGAAACCTGGCTAAGATTTAGGGTCTACTTACACAACCCCTGACGAAAGAGCAACGCTGGCAGAGAGAGCACCATATATAAACTGGTTGCTGATTCTTTTCTCTTCCGGGTGAACCTTGAGGTCGAATGCCACTTCAAGAGGGATATCTAGCCATCTATATTAGCGAGGTTATCTTGATGTTCTAGACAGAACGAGCCCTTACTCGTGCCATTCAAAACGCTTTGTGTCCACCCCTGGCACACCCCCGACAGCCCTCCAATTATGATCACAGCAGCTCGAAGGCTGCGTGTTTGCTGCCAAAAAGTTGCCTTCTCCTCATCTTGAAAAGCTCTTATTTCACTCTCAGGAAAATCTGGGTCCCCAAAGGCCTCCATGTCATCCCTCTCAAAACGAGCGGCGCGCTTTAGGCCGTCAACATCTTTTAATAGGCCATGCTGTGTTGCCAAGCACTCGACGCCTCTGTCTAGCTCTTCTATTGTTTCAAATAACGCGAAAGGATTATCTAGGTTCGGCTCCTCCGCAGTGGTAATTGGGTCACTTCCTCTAGACGGTTCACCCAAGTTCTCGTTCGTAGGGACCGGCTCGGAGCTCCCATGGCACAGCGTATTGCTTCCCCCAGGTGACATTGTGATTTCCTCTTGATCTCCGTGCCATCTTCTTTCTAGGCTAATGTTTCTGGAGGTAGCCAGAGGCATACTGATACTTGCCGGAAGCGATCTGTGAATACTTGCTGCCATCTCGCCAGGGTCGGGGATGAAACCACTTTCAATATTAATAATGTAGGCATCGTTTTTTTGTCGTGGTGCAATCGTTTCTTAAGTATTTGGCGGGCAGTGCTGTTGTCAATGGCCCCATCTCATAGTATGCGGCTCTGATCAGGAAGTCACTTGTTGAATAGAGTCTGGGAAGAGAGCCCCTGCTAGCGGCTGAGTCGGCGGAGGCTATGTACCCATACGACAGATTTAACTGGCTGCCTCGCCGAATAAAGCAGGGTCGGCACGAATGTACCCCATACATGCAGCAATCACAAGAACATTGTCGGGTTCAATATTGATCAAGGGAATTTGAATGGTAGGAATGTCGCTCACCCGGACTTCGGATTAGATACTAGACTTCATGTCAAATTATTGTATGTCTAAAGTACATACGTCAACACGTCCTTATGGGCAAACCCCCGATTTTGTCTTCAGTGGTGAGTTCCTGGTGTTGCAACCTTTCAGAGCTGAGCAGGGCGGGCAAGCCCCACACATCCCGCTCATGGCGGAAGCCTAATGAATTTAGAATCGTGTGACACGAAACTGAGAGATACTGAAAGTATTGGCAGAGCGACATCCGATGGAATTGGCATCCGTAGAACGTATGCCCTTTGAAGTACCCCAAGAGCAAATTGGGCTTTGTGATTCGGCATTTACGCGAACACTGCCAGCCTTCTCGCCTTGAAATGCTATCGTGGCTTCAGCAGACCTCGTGTCTAGGGGTCGTATCCCGAAACGTTTCACCCATGTTCGTTCAACTTGGCCTGAACTGTCGTTGTTGGACTGATGCCCATGAACGCCACAAAGAGTCGAGTGAGGCTCAGCCTAGAAATGACGATAGCTGGCCCCTGTCGAGATTTAGTACATTCTCCTTTTGGTCTCATATAACTTTGTCACTCCCTCTCAGGGAGGCCAATGCACCTTTGTTTTCCAATATTTTTGCCATCCCTCCCCTACCTCCATGCAGATCAGCCATGCGAGTTCGTCCCGGTTTCCCCACACTTCGGTGGTTATAACTAAGGAACGCTGCCACAACCTTCCTCAAGAAGTTACTGGCAAAAAGCGATAGTCATCGCCATCAAAAGATAACCTCCAAGCATGGACCCGGCCGGCCTTGCTGTCGCGCTGACAGTTGTGGCGGCCCAGCTCACAGTAAAGATGAGGGCGTTCAAGATGAGAATGAACGATCGCCCAACAATAATCGACGGGTTGCTAGATTATTGTAGAATGGTCAAGGACGATTCTGAAATGATTGCCGTGCAAGCAGAACGAATACAAGGAGTCACAGACCCTGCCTTCCACGGACGTGGTAGCCCACTACACGTATTATGCGCCAGGCTGAACGGCTTGGCTAGACTATTAGAAGACTTCAACGAAGAGCTCGGGGAAATTACCAAGACAAGTGCTACCACCCTCCTGGGACGGGCAATCTTGCAGATCGGAACAGACGATGCGCTCCCTAGAATTAAAAGTGTCCAGGAGAGAATAGAGCAATATTTCCACAGCATCCTGCGCTCGATGCAATGTATCCAAATGGCACTGCAGTAAGTCTTCTCTCCCACGAGGAAGTATTACGTATGTAGAATCCGTTGCTCATGTTTGGACCAGGGAGCCACATGGGCAACATCGCCGTCCCAGTTCGGCTTCAACAGTTCTGTCTGGCGTTCCCACCCCACCCCCTTCTCCGATCTATACGGACTATCAGATATCATCGCGCACCAGAAAGTTTTCAAGTACCTCCAGCATAAGCCAAACATCAGACATCGAGAAAGCGACGCGAAACTTGGACATACAGCTGGTGGAGCGGCTTCTGAACGAAGATGTCACTGGCAGCCTGGTCGAAACAACCGACACTCATGGTCGGACTCTGGTCGACATCGCCATTAGCCAGGGAAAAAGCACGCATCCATCGCAAGTTCCTCTGGTGAAGCTGTTGAAAGAGCGAGGCGTGAAGTTCACATTAAAAGACGATCGTAACCGGAGGATGTATCATGAGATTGTGAATGCAATTCGGCTTCAGTCAAGAAGAAAGGGGTGAGGAGCTTCGCCAATTAGTCTGAATCAACAAACTCCCGTCTCGATCTGATACCAATCATTGAAGCGCCTAGCCAGATTATTCGATCTCGCCTAGCCACTCTTGACAGAATCTCACACTCGATGAAATGGCAGCGAGCATCTATCTGCATGTTCTCGCCCTCTGAAGTTTCAAAAGACCCCGTCACGTGTTTTTCCCTTGCCTAAACAGGCAACCCCCGGGCACGTACACATACGGCATCGCCAAAAAGGGGGTATCATCGAAGGGTAACGCTTCCTCCCCTATCGTCAATATTTTTCTCTGCTGTTGAAATCATTTGCTTCAACGGCTATTAAGGCAGCAAGTTCCTCCTTCGAATCACACTGGAGAAGCAAGAAAGGCATACAATTTTGTTTCTCCGGAACAAAATACAAGACAGGCTCGGTGTAAGAAAGGTATCATTGAGCAACCACAATGACTGATACTGTGCTTCCCTTCTTGTACATAATACATCCACGGTAGCTAGGCGATCAACTCGTTTATGGTCTATCCACATTGCCTTTTGAAAGACATACAGCTGGGAAGCAACGTAACTTATATAGCTTCCTTCTCGTTGGTGGGGCGTGCGACAAGGCCCAAAAAATGGCGCAATCACGGTAACTATACGAAGGCTGGGGGGAAGTAAGCCGCAGACGGATATGCTGCAGCTATCCGTTCAGCTTTCAGATACCGAGGAGAACCCTGGCTCAAATCCCATGATATATGTACGCAGTATAGCCGACACATACACACCCTAATCCTCTGGAATTGTCCTTATCTTTTGACCACCAAATCACTCCTTATCACCCACTTTTCACCCTGTGTAACCTCTCGTCCTTCATGAAGCAGACACTTATCACCATGCCGATGCAGCAATGCCATACCAGCTTCTAGTTCCACCACGATGGGCTCCACACGGGCAGTGTCTTTGGAAGCTTTAGATTTAGAGCCACTCTTCTTAGACGACGGAGCAGGTTCGGGATAGAACACTGTCTCTCCGCCGGTACAGGTAGTCAAATAAATGAGCAGGGTCCACGTCGTCCTGCCAGGCACACATTGACCTTCTGGCGACGCAAACTGAACCGCTACAGAATCATCATCTAACAACAGATACAAAATTAGCAAATACTCTGTAGCACAGAACTACACGAGACCCCAGCTTTTAAAAAAAACCCCCTCCCCCCAGGATCCACTCACAATGCTGCCCAAAAAACTGGCCCTCCGTATACCTATACACCCTCACATTCGCATTCAACCCCAGCACCTCACCGCCCCACAGCACGCCCCCCTCCTCGTGGCGCAGCACCACGTCCGCCAGCCCGGACTCGCTCCACAGCCTCCCCGCAAACCCCGCATCGTCAACCTGAAACCGATCGTTGACCCTCACCGCCTCTCCGCGCCTCGGCCGGCCCGGCGTCGTGGCCAGCGGCAGGGTCGACAGAAATGAAACGTAGCTGCGGCACAGGGCCGCGGGGAAGAGGTGGCTGATCGTGTAGATTTGATCGGCGAGGATGCAGTGTAGGGCTAGCTGGGAGGATGGGCGAAGGGGCTTGAGAGGGGGCCAGTTGGGGAGGGAACGGGGTTGGGCGGCGGGTTTGGATGGTTTGGGCTTGGGGGGCATGGTTGTGGATTGAGGGAGGAGGATGCTGGGTGGTTAGGACACGAGTGTCATTTGGTCCTGTGCGACGAAGGTGTTGGGATTGAGGCTGGAGGGGTGAATGTGTTTTGATTCTCGGGAGCGCGGGTCTGCTCCACCAGCTCCACTGGAAGGCGAAACGGCTGATATTATTAGCCACATATTGGACGCTATAGGGTCGATACTAGGAGGCTTTTGAAAAATAAATAACTATCCTGAGTGGCTTAACTAACTTTCTACGGCCCCAAAACAGCACCTTCCTGACATATATCAAGGAAGAAATACGTGACATAAGAGCAATAACATGAGACGGAGGGTAAATAAGAACAACGAAAGACAAGTTTTGTTCACGCAGGGAGCTTCAATCTATTTATTTTGTTATTTCAGAGTAGTATTCGCAGACATATCCGCGAAAGATATGGTCACCTCAACTCAGGAAGCCCAGCTTCATTTTTTTTCCCGTGCTAGAAGATGCTGATTGACATAGTAAACTGATGCGTAGATGCGTAAATAATGGGGCAGAAACAGTAAATGACTCGTCAATATGGCTGGTAGGAAAAGAAAACAAGGTGTCGGAAGAAAAATACTAAAGGACCGCGGGAGGAATGGAACGGAAGAGGAACTAGCCAAACGTGACAAGGAGGGAGAAATACTGCAAGAAGAGTGGGTAAAGGGAGAAATGGGCGACTTTTCCAACACGCATTCATGATTCTTCCGGCTTTGGCGTCTCTTTAGGGATATCGTAGGCATTGCGTCGCATGAGGTCCTTGACCGGGCCAAGCAGTCTGTTAAATCCAGCCCGTCCCAATCTTACAAGCTTGACATCGGTTTTCGCAATGATAGTTGCCTGTCTCGGCTTGTCATCAAGCAGAGCAAGCTCGCCAAAATAGTCGCCGCGTTTATAATGCTTCACGGGCCCTTCAATTCCTTCTTTATATGCCTCAGCTTCACCCAATTCGAGCCAGTAGAACGAATCGCCGCGATCGCCTTCCCGGATGATGATGTGGCCTGCAGGGTATTTGGTCGTATCCAAGGCGTCTGCGATCTTTGTGCGTTCGTGGTGTCTTAAAGAAGCCAGGAGAGGCACCTCTTCCAAGAAGGCCTCGTACATGCGTCGGCGTTTGAACGCAGCGTCCATCAAGATTCTTCGAAAGGTCACGCGGTCAAGCGCCCAGACGGTTCCTGGCTCTTTCGACACGACAGTAGCAGCGCGAGGGGCATTGTACATCAATGCCAGCTCGCCAAAGGACCCTCCAGGGGAGATCGCGTTGACCTTATTTCCCATTCCATCGGGACCCGGCTGCGCTGAGCCGGACGAGTGGATGAAAACATCAAAATGCCCCTGCTCAACGATATAGAAATAGTCTCCAGCATCACCCTGCGTAATGACCTTGATATCCTTGGCGGGAATGGGTTTCTCGACCAGCGCATCCAAAACAGTCTTGGCCTGATCTTCTTCGAGGTGGGAGAAGAGGAAGTTCGCCTCCACCGACTTTTTGAGCCGAGTCAGCTGCTCGGCAGTTTTCGGGTGATATGGTGGAGTCCACGAATCCGAATCAGAACTAGTAGGATTCAACGATTCGGCAGAAACAGAGGTGCGGCGGCCCAGAGCATACTGGCTGGGGAAAGAGTCATCGTTTGGGCCGGCTGCGAAACGAAGAGCAGAAGGATCCTCAGCTCTTCCTCCAAAGGGATTCTGGCCAAATGATCCAAACTCGCCGAATACGCCCGCCCTGTCTTCCGGCTGAGAGCGTGAAGCATGCACCTGGGCACCCAGTGAGGGAATATCCGTTGTTCGAAAGGTGGAGTCGGTAGGGGAGGTGACGTTCTCATCCTCCTCCGCAATCCGGGCGAACGGGCCTCCGTGCCGTTCGGTGTTCGGTTGGGACATCGTATACTGATCGAAGCGTGCGTACGCCGCTGTTCTTGTAGGATAAGTATTGAGGGGTAATTCGCCGGTTGGAGGGTTGGTGGTTATATATAGAAGCTGTTGAGACGAGCGACAGGATGGGGGGTTGTGAGCTGCACCTCAGATCGGACGGATCGCGCGGTTTCAATTAGGATTAGAGAACGGAGAGAGGCAAGTGAGCATCTGAAGACCTAGGATGTTGGATAGTGTAGTATCACGCCGCAGAATGCGCTGGAGGCGCTATGTTGGGTAGTAGGATCGAAGGCGAGACTGTCCGTCGGTGTCTCGAACAATCCGCTCAGACAGACGCGACCTCTCTTCCAATAAAAGTCTACCGAAATATCGAGACGCAGGGGTGCCCGGCAGATGTCCTTTGCTTCTTGTTTTCTTGTCCCAGTTCACTTGAAAGCCCGGGGAGGCGAGTGCAGTTGCGTGACTTGATGATCTGTAACCCACTGTGGATGACGACCGATCACAAGCCAGGAAAGCTAGTTAGTTAGTTAAACTAACAGATAGCAATGACACAGAGCCGAAGCAGAATGAGCTGATGCCCGACGAGCTTCTGCGCATGGGGGACGGCAAATTCAATTGCTGGGAAGTCAGAAAGTTTTGGGAGAGGAGGAAGAGGTGGGAGAGAAGAGAGGGGCCCTGGAGGTGATGATGTATGGCTGGTTGTGGGAAGAAGCTTAATCGCCGTCAGCACACACCCACGCCGCGCCGCGCGACGGCCAGCCGGTCGACCTCTGACTACGCTTCTGGCGGCCGCGGCGCCATTGATTTGTAATTTACACACGATTTTTGCTGTCTGGTGAAGCGTGGGTGGGCACGAAGTTGGTTAGATGCTCTACACGATTTGTGTGTACGTGCGGGCGGGCGGGCGTGTGTGTCCGTGTGCGGGCACCAGCCATCCTGGTCGCAGCCCGGGGGGAGGCTGTCATGGGTACATCGGACTTACATGTCATCTGCTTGCGTGCCCCGCTGTCGCACCGCAAGGGGATCTGGGGAAGAGGGGTTGCGTGCATGTCTTTGCGCCGCGCAAAAGGAGCTGCAGAGCTTACATACTCGAGGGTAGGAAGGGGGTCCTCGAATGGCCCACTAGTTAACTAACTAATTGTGCGGACCAGAATCCAAGTTCACATCCAAGGTTCGCCTGCAACCAGGCTCCAGCGAGCCCTCGGAGGCGGATGTGTGGTGGTGGTGCGTCTGGATTCCAGCTTGCGGGCGTGGAAGGCCCAGCTAGCACGCCAGAAGGCTTCCAGTCGTTTTCTAGAAGCCTCATGGATCGTGCTTTTGTTTGGCCCTGCGCGATGAATAATAGGCTGTCGGTCGCCGGACAATGGCCTGGAAGCATGCCGCCGCGGCCTTTTTCGCAATGATGCACTCAGCTGGCCTGCCCTCCCAGAGCTGTTCTGCGCGCGTCTGGTCCCAGCTGCCCGCCGTCGGCCGGGAAAAGCTGGGGTGCATTTCTCGTGCACGGAGCTGGCGCGATAGGCCAAGATGTAGTTAGTTAGTTAGCTTCTCTTAGCACCACGCTGCCCAGCGCTGCGTGGCATCCAATGGGCGACGGGATGATGCAGAGCTTGTCGCCGCGCGCGCGGGCTCTGACGTGCAGGCTGCGTAAAACGTGCCGTCTGGCACGCCAGGAGCCCGTGTCTGGCGGCGAAGCTCTTCGCAGCAGGCTTGTTGGCGATAGTCTGTCAAGACTGTGCGTCGACGGCGGACGGTTGCATCGGTCAGGAGAATCGCTTAGTTTTAACTGTCTACTTATCGCCTGCAGCTGCATCCTTCTGTCAATCCACACCCTGGCGATCCGCAGAGCTTGGGGCATCTGATCTTCCCGCGGTTCACTGTCTAACTAGGTGGCTAGGTGGCAGGGCCAGGGCAGGTGAGCCTTGTCTGGAGCGCTGCGAGCTCGCCCAGTAACACTATTATTGCCTACTCCGTACACTCCGTGGTACAGCGAAGCTCGAGCAGCGGGGTGCATTCCGCTCCCTTGCTCCTGAAGATACTGCGACCTATCTCTCCCCGTTCGCCGGGCACAACGGGCAGGCTGGCCGCCAGATGAATCGGGGTGGCGACGGCCGTGCTTGGAATTCCAACTGGCTCCACTCACCAACTCAAAAAAACCGCCTCTGTGCGACGGTTTTCTCTCATCGTCGCCAGCAGCTGTGTTTTCTGTTCTTTTTGCAAACCAACTACCTCGTCTCGACGCGCCTCCCGCGACAGCGCTGGCCTAGTTAGTTCATTAGCAGTCAACTACGCTGCCCGTGCCCTAACGAACGCCGCCCCTTTAACCCCCTCAGAGTCCAAGAGCGACATACTCGTGCCTCCCGCCTCGTCGAAGGGCGAAGAGAGCGCCCATTACCCAGCCTTCCCGTATTCCGCCCGCCCACAGCTCCTCTCGACCAATTCCATCGAGTACCCGCCATCGCCGTCATTCTGCGACAAGGCTTCGCAACGCTCGTCACACCCACCACTCGCTCCGCCTGGCCGCTGACAACCCGTCTTGGAGCAAAGCACACCGGGCTTACGACTGCTGCTGGACCTGGGACGAGATTAAAAATGGGATTGCATACGTTTCAATGGTGAGTTTGGTCGGGTTTGGCCCTGGGCTGAGACCAGCGCTAAATAAAGGGATGCGCCGCGCGGAGGGCACCAAACGGCAATGCGTTGCCGTGCGTCCGGGTTGTCTTTTGCCAGACGATTCTGACGGCGAGATCCGTTGGGTTCTGGAATACTCCGTACTCTCGCAAAGCCTATGCGCAGTCTTTACGAGCCTCATTTATAGAAGGGGAGACCACCTGAAACTGACTGGATTTTTCACTGTTTTAGGCCACACCCAGCCGACGAAGTCATCGTGACCGGCACCTTTGATAACTGGAGCAAGAGCATCAAATTAGAGAAATCACCCAGCGGGGCATTCCGTAAAGAAGTCGACCTGCCAGAAACCTTCGAGAAAGTGCTCTACAAGGTACGTTTTGGCCGTTGTCATTTAGTTTACCTTTCTTTTCATTATTTGCCCTGCCATGTCCCCCACTCCCACTCATCCTTTCGGAGAGAGGGGGTAGTCATCTGACGCCCGCGAGAGTTCCGACCAGAGAGAATTTCGGGTTGAACTCCGGGCGCTGGCGGTGCGGAAGAGTGCCGGCGGCGTCAGCTTGAGTCCGCCTCCTCGCCTCCCGCGCCCGCTCTCCCGGTGTGTCCCTTTCTTTTGGCCCTCTGCTGTTCTTCCCCTTACTGTCCTTTTCTTTTGATACCCCCCGTCTCCAGGCGCTGTCGCCGCCCGCCTGTGCCTGAAAATGCCGTTGCGGGCGTGCGTGTGCTCAGAAATACGCAGGGTACCCAGAGCTACCCCTCGTCCCTGCGTCGCCACCATACCCTGGCCCGAAGCTCGGTGGTACCCTGCTCCCTTACGTCATGCCCCGGTCTAGGCTGAGCGTTCCTTCCGTGTTTTTGATTTTGTGTGCTGGCTTTAAAAGGCAGGCTCAACCCACCGCGTGCCGCGTCGAGAAAAGAGCGACTCTCTGCCCCTAGTCCGCCATCACCTGACCTGCTCTGTTTTCTTTTCTCTGCTTCTTCTTCTTCTGCGTCTCCTTCTCTCCGTCGCTGACCTGCCGCGTCGCCAGTTCGTTGTTGACGGAACGTGGGCGACCGATCATACCGCCCCGCAGGAAGACGACGGCCACCACAACGTTAACAACGTTCTTTTCGCCAACAAGCACTCCAACACAGCTCCTCGCGGAGTGGCTGTGATGTCCGGCGTGACCCCCGAAGCTACCACTGCCGGCCTTGCAGGAAAAGTGCCCTTAGAGTCCGATATGTCCAACTCCGCGCAACGGAGGGTATCCCAGTCCGAGATCAGCGGTCCGGGCGCCTTTACTATGTCCTCTCTCGCCCCTGATTCTACGACCGCAGAGCTTGCCAAGGAAGTTCCGCTCGAGCCTACGGCGGGCGGTACCCCCGGTGGATTTCCAGAAACTCCAGGACCCGACGAGTCAGTATCGGTCAACCCTATCCCAGCCACCAATGGCATCGGGAACCCCATTAATCTCCAGCCGGGCGAGAAGGTGCCCAACGTGACTGGCATCACAAACAACACGATTGCCTCTGGGGTCACGACCGATATTGGTGGATACGAGCGGGATGCAAGCGACCCCTCTATGGCAGCCTTGGCAGCAAACCAAGGCACTATTGGCGACAAACCAGTCCAAATTAGCCCCGCTGTCGGTGGTGCGGTCCCAGTTATCC
This sequence comes from Ophidiomyces ophidiicola, assembly GCF_022830035.1. Taxonomy (NCBI): domain Eukaryota; kingdom Fungi; phylum Ascomycota; class Eurotiomycetes; order Onygenales; family Onygenaceae; genus Ophidiomyces; species Ophidiomyces ophidiicola. Next base: position 201,571 of record NW_026054646.1, read on the forward strand.
AATCTGCTGCTCCCGAGTCGACGACCTCGGCACTGGCAGCCAATGTACCTCTGGAGAAATCCCACGCGCTCACCCACGAAAATTCCCACGAACCAGCCGACGAGGTGCCTGATGTGGTGAAGAAATCGCTCAGCGAAGCGCATCAGGATGCGGAAGCGGCAGGCTTCACAGACGCTCTGGAAGAGAAGAAGGAAGTGGAACAGGAATTGCTGCGAGATGTCAAGCGCGACGACTCGGCGGGCAAGCCAGCTCCTGGGCCCGCTCCAGCCATCGCCACGGCCATCCCCGCTGCGACTGAGTCTCGTGCCAAAGCTACGGATAGTGGAAACGTGTCGCCCATGACTCGCGAACCCGCGGGAGACTCCGCCGCTCCTACATCCCAGCTGCCGCAAGCTACCACGGCGACTGAGCCAACCGGGGCAGCAGTAGCAGCAGCACCCGTTGCAGGCACAGCAGCCGCAGACACCACGGCGCCCGCAGCCGCCCAGACTCAGCCCCAGAGCACGGCTCAAGCGGCGGCGCCGCCGCCGTCGCAGGCAGAAAGCGCCGAAGCCGCGAGGGAGCGGAAGAAGAAAAACCGCCTGAGCGGGTTCTTGAACAAGTTGAAAGAAAAGCTCAAATAGTTCCCATATTAGCATAATCAGCTCTCATACTTGGTTTTGCGCAAGTTTTCGTTTTTTTTTTTTTTTTTTTCTCGTTCCGGACATATGCATTCGCATCCATGTGCGCGCGCGCCGCATCATCCGATTTAAAAAAAAAACTCCCAACAACACCGCATTGAGTACATACATATGCACGACTCCATGTTTTCCTCTCGCGCCTCGGTTTCCATTTTGGCAGTTGGGCTTTTTGCTTTGACATGAATTTGAGAGAACCGCTTGTTTTTAATTGTGTGTTTGCCTTTCTTTTTTTTTTGTCGTCGCATCAATATGCCGCCAGATTCCCCTTGTGCTCTAGTATCTTTTTTTTTTTTTTTCTTCTTACCTTTTAATTAATCCTCTTTTCCGGTGTATCACAATGGTGTGGTTTCCTTTTTTAGCTTTGCTTTCCCTTTTTCTGGGTTAAGTATTCTCTATTTTAGGTTACTTGACAGTGGGATGAGGACATATCTCATTTCCTGGAGGTGGGTGTGGGTGGATTTAATGCGTGTGGTGGCTGCTCCCGTATAGCAGGGCCTAAGGATAGCAATGAGGCTTTCAATCAGAGTATATTGTCTCGTGGATTGTATGTCCATCTCGTCGTACCTTCTCATACATACATACGTATGTCCGTGCTGGTAAATATGTGCTCTTCGTATAGATACGCCAAACCCAGTATTCCCGCCGCCTGAAAGAAAAAGGAAAAATGCAACCAAACCTCAACCAGCCCGGTCCCTACCTCAGCCCAAAGCAAACCAACCAACCGACCAACGGCTCTGCCAAAACAAACCCCCATGCAGCAAGCTCCTAGAACGGAATGCCATTGCTGATGATCCCGTTCAGCTCAACGGGCATTTGGAGCACCCTAGCACGCACGGCAGTCAGCCCAGCTTCAGCTTCCCCCTACTTTCTCTCGTGTTCTTTTTTTTTTTCGCCGTTCGTATATTACCTAGTTAACTACTAGGCAGCGAGTCACGCAGCACTCACCGTGCGCCCGTCTTGGTGGCCCAGCAGCCGCAGAATAGCGAGGCGGGATAGCAGATCACGGCGGAGACGATGCCGACGGCGAACCCTGCAGGGATATAATAATAACTAGTTAATTAACGTTTGCTTCTCTGTTATTCCGGCGTTATTATTTATTATTGTTCTTCTCGTTTAAATATTCCGGAGCAATATTTCTTTTTTTTTTTTTCCCCTTTGCGAAGAGGCTGGGGAGCAGGTGTGGCTGACGACGTACCGAGAGTGGGGCCGACGACTTTGCAGCGGCAGGGATTCTGGTCGGTGCCGCACTGGAAGCACACGATGGGGAAGGGGATGAAAAAGCCCATGATGATGATAGTTGGAATAAATAATAGTAGTTGGGTATCGGGCTGGTGTGCGATGATGATGATGATCGATGGCATATATAGCAATTGTTTGCTCCGTCCGGCTTGAGCAACTGCCTGCAAAAATCCGGGACCCTGTTCTGTCTACGATGACGTCGCCAGTCGGGCGGGCTGGCGGCTGAGTCAGCCAACCCGGCACTTTTGCGGCGCGCGCGGGGAGACCGGCATAGCCCCCTGCACGTGCCTAGAGTAACCCCGAGACACCCCCCCTGCCGTGTGGCTCAAGCTGCGCGCCACCGGCCAGCCAACAAGCGCGCGACAGGTGGCTGGAGACGTAATCACCGCCGATCCACTCGTAGAAGGGGATGTTTTGTGGCCGTGGTTGCACCGGATAAAGAGAGTCACGCACCCCAGCCACACACAGCACTGCACCGCATAGTCCAACAACTGTTAAGTTAGCCCGGACTCTGGCAGCGACAGCGTAGGATTTAAGCAGGTCGCGGGGCGCAGAGGGGAGCCTGGGCAGCCACTGATCGACAGTGAAACGCCCCCGATTCGAAATATAGGTAGGCGTCAGCCCTGCCTCTCCCCCAGAAGAATATTAAAATTTTATTGGCACTGTTACCCGCAAAAAAAAAGACAAAAAACCGCTCTCGCTGGCCGTTCCGCGTATCAGCGCCGCGGGGTCCCTGGCTGGCGGCGCCCCCCCCCCTCCCAGCCCTTTGCGCGCGCGTACGCGCACATGAGCCACTTCTGCATCCTTCGCGTTTTTTTTTGATTTTGTGTGCGCGGCGTGCCCGCGCTGTCTGGCTTCTTTCTTCTTCTTCGTCTTCTTCTTCTCTTTCTTCTTGTTTTCTTGTCTTGTCGTGCTTGGACCAGTTCTTTTTTTTTCCTCGGCGCGCCCGCTTTTTTTCTTGACGATTTCCCGCCCAACAATCCCGTCGAGAGTATTATTATTATTATTAGCACCCGCCCCAACCCGCCGTTCCGAGTCGTATCGGCACGGAATAATAGTGAATCAACTCTCCTCCGGGATTGCTCGCAAGGCAGCAACATACGAAACAACAACAACAACACCTCGCCTTTTCACCAGCCAAAATCCTCTCTATTAAACCCGCCCAGCGCACCACGCCCGCTGCCGCGCCTCAACACTCGCAGCAAACCCGCCCCAGCGTGGCCGTGCCCGTGCCGTAGCTTACCCTGGCAAACTGCGTGCAATTTCCCACCCCCCACCTCTCAACAACATTATTATTTCCCCAAGAAAGTCTCATCCCCTCCTCCCAGCAGGCACCGCGAACACACAAACGGGCTGGTCTCAAGAGATCGGCCGTGAATCGCAGCATCTCTGGGGCTCGATCCACCGAAACGGACATAATACTCCCTTTTTTTCATTCTTCATCTTCCCTTCTCTCCACAATGACGCTCTTCAGCCGGCTCTTCCCGCTGGTGATGCTGTTCGTGGTGCTGGCGGTGCTGGTCTGCGTCGGGCTGGTGGTCTACAACATCGTCATGGACGTCACGCACCACACCAAGAAGCAGATGGAGAAGAACAACGTCATGCTGTCGCGCGAGGGGGTCACCGTGGAGCTGAACCAGATCCCCGAAGAGGAATATAAGGATAAGACCCAGAGGTACTTTCTCTCTCGCTCTATTTATTTATTAGTATTTCTCACTTACCTACTCTTTCTTTTCCCTTTTTTTTTGCAGTGTGCTGGTCGATATCTGGAACCACAGCACCGTGCCGGCGCTCAAGTATCGCTGGAGACGAGAGAAGTGAACGTAGGGTCGGTTCGGGTCTGGGGAAAATACCCACCTCCCCTCCGTGCGGTCGAGGAGGAGGATCGCGGATTCGCTCACGTGTTGCTGTTGCTGACGGTCGATTGCGCTCTCTGGACGGAGAAGAGGGCAGAGCGTCGATGCGATCTGGGAGTCCCGTCGGGTCCGGCGGGGAAGAATCGGGGATTTCTTTCAATTGCCGACGGGGCGTGGGGCGTGTGTGGCATGACGTCCGTGTCTTCCTTGCAATTTCTTCTTATTTTTTTTTTTTTCTTCTCATATGATGTCCAAAAAAAAAAAAAAAGTGCTTCCGATGAATCCAGGCCATCGACTGCTCCACATGGCTGCTGTTGTCGTGTACGTCCTTTTTCGCACACCGAAAATAATGGAACAGCGATTTCGTTTGTGTTGTCTTTCCACTCTGGCTATATCACTCCTGTCCCTGCTCTCCCCCCGGTCCGCCCCAGTAACGCAAGCTAGGCTGGCCTCCACGGACCGCGGGCGCCTCACGAGCAGCATCGAAGCGGCCGGGCCAGCCAGACGCAGCGACGATATGAAGAGGCTAACCACGCCTGTTGTTATCCTTGCTAACCAGTGGAGACGAACAGGCGGCCCGCCTGATCCTTTTTTTTTTGCTCGAGACGAAGAGCCACCACCACCAGCAGTGCCCTCAACGGCAACAGTATCATCAGGGCGACTCCGCCCGGCCATCACACGGCGCGGCCCGCCCAAGCAAACAAGACAAAATAATAATAACGGCGTGTGCAGTGGGCTGGCGGCGGTGGCCGACACGCGGCGGGATGCGGGCCCAGGATGCGCCGGCGAATTCCCGGCGGGACAGTATCACCGTGGGGTGGGATTGGCGTCGTCGTCGTGGTGGTGGCACCGCCAGTCCAGTGCAGTCCAGTCCCTGAGCTAGCCAGGTCAAAGCTGACTAGGTGGTTACCGGGGCCAGCGCCAAAGCTAGGCCAGAGCACGGGTGTGCGCTCCGGCAATCAATTAAGCATTTAGCAGCGAAAAACGGGCGACAACGACGACGAGGATGATGGGCAGGACGCCGGGAAATTTTCAGGGTGCAGAACTCACTACCCCGTGCCAGGGCAGGGATGGTGGCCGGATTGATTTGCCCGCGGGAGAAACGGCTGCAGATCGTGGGGGAAGGAGGAGGAGTAGTAACTAATAGGATACTCCCTACTGCTCCTTCGACCCGCCAAGCGCGCAGGCCGGCAAGCAAGCACCGCAAGCACCGCAAGCATCGCAAGCATCAGCAAGCCCGCCGGCGCGCGCCTTGGCCGGGCGAAGGAGCGCGTGGGCCCTGCGCGGCATCTACTCACTACTCCGTACAGACTGACTGACTGACTGACTGACTGACTGACGTCCACGTCTCCGGGCCGCCCCGACCTCGCCTTTGCCTCTGCTGGCCCGTCCATCCTCTCGCCAGCCACCAGCGAGGACCCCGGCGACTCCCAGAGGATCCCTCGCGGCCTGCCTGCCTGCCTGTCTCTGCCCGTCTGCGTCTCGCCCGCGTGGCAAGAAGGAATGTGCTGCGCGGCGGCTGCCCCTCCCTCCCCCTCGCTCCGTCGTCGTCGATCGCCGGCGAGCCTGCCCGTCGCTGTCGCTGTGAAACCGCCGGGGCGATCGCCCGCCACGCGCTGGTCTTATTAGACCCTTCAGCTCCCCCTGATGTTCTTTTTTTGCGTCTGTTCTGTTTCTTCTGGCTGCAGATCCGGCCTGACTTGACCTGAGCTGACGACTGCAGCATCAAAACACACTTATATCTCCCGCCTTTCTATCCTCCTTGACCCGATGGCCACGCCCGCGCCCGCCGAGCCCATCGCCAAAGGCACGCTGGCGTCCGCGCGCCAGTCGCTGGGCGACTTGTTCCGCTGGCCGATGCGCGTCGAGGTCACCAACGCGGCCGGCGAGACACACACGGAGTGGCAGCAGCCGCCACCGCTGCAGAACCCCGTGCGGCTGCTGCGGCAGCTGTCGGCGCGCGACTGGCTGTATTTCCTGGTCGGCCTGTTCTCGTGGCTGGCCGACGCCTTCGACTTCCACGCGCTGTCCATCCAGACCGTCAAGCTGTCGCGCTACTACCGCCGCTCCAAGACCGCCATCACCACCGCCATCACGCTGACGCTGCTGCTGCGCTCCGTCGGCGCCGCCGTCTTCGGCATGGCCGGCGACCGCTGGGGCCGCAAGTGGCCCATGGTCTTCAACATGGTCGTGCTGGGCCTGCTGCAGATCGCCACCATCTACAGCGCCACCTTCGCCCAGTTCCTGGCCGTGCGCAGCCTGTTCGGCCTCTTCATGGGCGGCGTGTACGGCAACGCCATCGCCATGGCCCTTGAGAACTGCCCCGTGCAGGCCCGCGGCTTCATGTCCGGCATCCTGCAGCAGGGCTACTCCATGGGCTACATCTTCGCCGCCTGCACCAACCTGGCCGTCGGCGGCAGCGTCGACTCGTGGAAGATCGTCTTCTGGGTCGGCGCCGCCCTGTCCATCCTCGCCGGCGTCATCCGTGTCTTCCTGCCCGAGTCGCAGCAGTTCCTGGCCGCGAAGCGCGCCGGCAAGAAATCCGTCACCGCCGCCGCCTTCTGGGCCGACACCCGCCGCATGATGCGCGACGAGTGGCGCGTCGTCGTCTACTGCATCATCCTCATGACCTGGTTCAACTACTACAGCCACGCCTCGCAGGACAGCTACACCACCTTCATGCTGACCGAGAAGGGCCTCGACAACGCCGCCGCCAGCCGCGCCAGCATCCTCATGAAGACCGGCGCCAGCGTCGGCGGCGCCATCGTCGGCTACGTGTCGCAGTGGTTCGGCCGCCGCCGCGCCATCGTGGTGTCGGCGCTCATGAGCGCGCTGCTGATCCCCGCGTGGATCCTGCCGCAGGGCGAGCGCGCGCTGTCGGCCTCGGGCTTCATGCTGCAGTTCTGGGTGCAGGGCGCCTGGGGCATCGTGCCCATCCACCTCAACGAGCTGTCGCCGCCGGCCTTCCGCTCCAGCTTCCCCGGCATCACCTACCAGATCGGCAACATGATCTCGTCGCCGTCCGCCCAGATCGTCAACGCCGTTGCTGAGTCCATCTCCATCACCGGCGCCAAGGGCAAGCCCGCGCCCGCCTACGGCCCGACCATGGGCGTCGCCACCGCCATCATCGCCCTGGCCATCGTCGTCACCACCGCCGTCGGGCCCGAGAAGCGCGGCCGCCAGTTCGAGCTGGCCGCCGTGGCGGGTGCCAGCCAGACGCCGCCGCTGCAGAAGGACAGCGCGTCGCTGGCGGAGGAGAAGGAGGAGGAAAGCCGGCTCGAGGGTGCAGGGAAGGTGGAGAAGGTGTGAGAGTCGGTCATGTCCCCCCGTCTGATAGGCGGGTTATCTGTGTGTGTGTGTGTGTGTGTGTGTGTGTGTGTGTGTGTGTGTGTGTGTGTGTGTGTGTGTGTGTGTGTGTGTGTGTGTGTGTGTGTGTGTACATAGCTATCTCTGCCTAGTAGTAGTCGCAACCGGGCTACTACTAGGGTAGATAGATAGTACGATCTTTATATTTTCTTTTCAAAATCCTTCGTGCAGCAGCACCCGCAGGAAATCCAAACAATCATTGATAGAGAGTAAGTCACCGCTTCCAGACGAACATCGGTCGTCGTCGTCGTCGTTGAAAACCTAACAACCCGCCGAGCCTTCGCCGAGCCGAGCAAGCCCGCTAAGCCGCCGCCTCCCCCGGCTTGGACTAACTACCGCGGGATTTTTCCCTTGCATCCTCTTCGATCCTCTGGCGCACTCTCTTCCCCTTCCCCCAAGGCGGCACGGAGTGGATTGTCGCTGGGGGCCTTGGTGGTGTGGTGCTTAAATACACTAACTACAGGGGTTCCTACGGGGATGTGGGAAGAAATGCTGGAGCCGCTTATGGGTGGGGGATTTTTGAAGAATGCGAGAAGAAGAAAAGGAAGAAGAAGAAGAAGGCTATCTACAGTGCCCGAGAAAGATTTGAGATACCCTTGGAAGAAACTGGGAGATGGCGCTTTTGCTTTTCATACCGACATGGACATGATCAAGGGGCGCCAGGGGAAGTCATCAACAGATAATAAAAAGGGGAACAGACAGACAGGCGCTCGCGCTTCTTCTTTTGTTGGGATTCGCAGAAAGGTGTTTCTTTTTTTTCGACTCAGCTTCAGTCGGAGTCGGACCCGTCCCAGGCCTGCTCGTACTCCTCCTGCTCGGCGCGACGGCGCGCCTGCAGCTCGTCGTAGTCGTCAATGGCCAGCTGGTTGCCGCCGCCGTAGCTGGGATAGCTGTTGCCCGCGTCGGTGTAGATGACCTCGTGCGTCGACGATTTCTTGCCGCCTAAGACACGACGCGCGCGCGCGCGTTTCGTTAGCCAGCCAGTCTCATACTAGCACCACAAGACGAGAGATATATCACAACTCACCTCCAGACAGCAACGCGCCCGCCAGACCCCCGCCCAGCGCACCAACCGCCAGCCCGCCCATCCCCGCCGCCACCACCGCGCCCTTACCCATGCCTTCCTTCTTCTTATCCTTATCGCCCTTATCCCCTTTATCCCCTTTCTCTCCCTTCTCGCCCTTCTCCTTCTTATCGCCCTCCGCGCCCGCCGGCGCCGCTCCCGCTGCACCACCGGGATACCCGCCCGCCGCCATGCCGCCCGCCATACCTCCGGCCGCCATGCCCGCTGCGCCCGCTGCGTACGGCGCCATTCCATACCCACCGCCCGGCTGCTGTTGGCTGTATGGTGGCGCTGGCTGTCCGTACCCGCCACCGGGCGCGCCGCGGTCGCCCTGGACCTGCTCGACGTACCAGCGCCGCACGTTTGAGTCCCAGAAGGCCGTCCAGCCGGCGGGCATGGGCGGGGCGGGGCCCGGTGGACCGCCGCCGCCGGAAGCCATGGGCGCTTGTTGCTGCTGCGGCTGGCCGTAGCCCGGCGAGGGCCCGCCCATGGCGCGCTGCGCGTCACCGGGGGAGGGCATGGGTTGTTGTTGCTGTTGCTGTTGTTGAGGCATCTGCGGAGCGGGCGAGGACATCATGGGTGGTGGCGGGGCCGGGGACGGCGCGGGCATGGCGGGCGGCTCCCACTGCGAGCGGCCGGTGGACTGGTCGATGTAGTAGGGTCGCTGGTGCTCGGGGCTCCATTGCGAGGTCCAGCCGGGTGGCAGCGGAGGCGCGCCGCCGAGAGCGCCGCCCTGGGGCTGCGGGGGACCGTGTTGGTAGTAGGACATGGGAGGAGGGAGTGAGAGAGGGAGTGAGGGTGAAGAGTGGGAGTGTGTGGGAGCTTGATAAAGAGAGAGAGAGAGAGAGAAGGGCCGTGGGAGCGGGCAGCAGCGCAGTCGGTATTTATTATTATTATCAGCTGGGCCCCCTAACGACCACAATCACAATCCTCCGCCACGGGCTGCGTTGGGCCGCGGGGCGTCGTCGCGCGCTGAGCCACGCACGCCGGCCCCCCGACCCTGCGACGTGACGACGCCTCAAGCAAGTCGAACCGACCCTGTGCCCGCTGCTGCTGCGACTGGCGACTGCAACGTGGGCGCGCACTGCTGCTGTGGTTGTTATTATTCGCCGACTAACTATTCCCTCGCTAACACCGAGCACCCACTGCTGCTCTCCGTAGTATACGGAGTACCTGCGCAGTGCGGAATGGTCGCTGCTAAAAATGCGCTCAGCCCGCCTGAGGATCCGACATGACGACGACCAGAGAAGGCTTATCTCGCGCGGTCGTTTGGGCGGAGCTTGCTTGCTCCGCTTAGGCTTTCTTTGCACAGCGGCTCCCCTCCTGGCGCCACACCACACGTCCCCCTCCGCAGGGCTGCCCGTCAGGGGAGAGAGTGGGCCTTGGTGTTGCCAGCTTGCTCGAAGGACGCGCCGCCTCTTCTTTTCGTTTTTCGCTTTTCTCCTTTTTCTCCTTTTTCTATTTTTTTTTTTTCCTTTCTTTTTCATCTCGTGCTTATATGTGCTTGTGTTATGGTTCGACAGTGTCGATGATGCCCTGTGTCTGTCAGTGACGACCGACCCCCTGTGCGTGCTCTGGTATACGTCCTGTCGCTTGGGTGTTTGAAGCGTCGCCTTGAGACGCCCATGATACACACCTCTCGGTGCTGGTCTGGAGGCCTGCGCTTCACAGATGAGAACAAAAAATAATAACAATAATGCCTCTGTCAGACGACATTGCAACGCATGCGGATGCAGCGCCCCCCCCTGATCGCTCGCCCACCTGCCCCGCCGTGCTGGTTGTCGTCGGGCGGCCATACCGCGGTGGACATGTATCGGGCAGGTCAGTCTCAACGAACCATCTCCCTGATAATTGTTATCATTATTATTATTGTTATTAGCATGCCTGGCGGGTTTCAACTGCGATTGTTTTAGCTAGCGTTTCACCAGGACCTTGTGTGTCCCGAGCCCAAGCCGGCCAGACGCAATCGACCAAGCATCCGTTATATTTTTTTCGTTCTGGAATCCTCGACTCTCGAGACCCTTTTCGTCTACGGGTCTGGATCCAAAACAAAAATGCCGATCGTCGCCATTTGCGCTCTGAGACCATGCCGGGAGCTTGTCGAAATCACTACTCCTGTATTTGCAGGTTGCAGCTGGGGGGGGCATAACATGAATGGGATCGAATTGCGTAATGCACGCACCAGTCAGGACTCCGTGAAGAAATCACACGGACATGTGTTCTGCGTGCGTGTTACAGCACGCAAAAGACCATTTTGCCTGTGGAGTGTGTGGGATGTTTTGGTTGAAAACACCCATTTCGTCCATGGTACTCCGTCCAATGTGTGTGTAAGTCATGAATAAGAAGTTTGTTCCTGTTCGGAATGCCGACTATCCTGCCGGGCTTAGTTTTTCTTGTCGGGATTGTGTCGGCGTATCTCCATACATAGTCAAGAAAAGCAAACTTCCAGATGGAGAGAGGAGTTGTGAAAGAGAAAAAAAAAACAAAAACTCTGTTATTTTTCAAAAATGACGCAAACAAGAAAACAATACTTAAAATTTCTGTTCTGTCGGTTTTGGCTTCTGTAACGGTCAAATTTCTTGAGGAAACTGGGTAGCTTTTCTGGCATTCAATCCTGTCGGGACCAGGGAAGCCGATGCTTGGTACACCCCAAATCTCCCAGAAATCCTCTTCAGGAGGCAAAACACGCCGAAAAAGAAGCTCGAAATAATAACAATAAGCTTCTTCAGGCTCGCGAGGAAACGTACCTAATAATGTATCCCGGCGCTGAGCAAGAAGTTTTTGCCCCATCGCGTGTGATCACAACTAGTGCACATATGCTGTAGTAGCTGTAGTTTCGAGGACCCCTAGATAGCCCTCCCGGCCCGAATCATGTCGTCGGCGGCGGCAGCGGTGGGTAAACTAAGTAGCCCAGAGTTCATAAGACGATGCTCCGTACCGAGTAACTATACCGCGTTCATAAGCCACGCACAAAAACGCACTTCCCCCCACCCACCTCCCCTCCGTCCCTTTCGGCACCCGGCTCCATTAATATTATTATTATTTGGGTGACGACACGACAACAACGACGACCACGACAGCGGCGGCGGCGGGGAAGCACGAAAAAGGCCTGGGCGCAGGCGCACGCGCACGCGGCCCCGTCGTTTGCTGTTCGTCGGTTTTATGTGTGTGCCCCGATTTTTTAGGCATCAGCATTTTTCCCTGGGCCTTGTCGTGTGACGGGCGCAGCAAGTAGTTACTAGTTAGTAGTAGTAAGCAGGCAGCTTCTTCTTCTTTTTTTTTTTTCTTCTTCTCCGCAGCTGGGCGCAGCTCGCGGTACCCCGTCAGCGTCAGCTTCAGCTTCAGCGTCAGCGCTGGGGCTAGATATGTATTATTGTCCGAATCCGACCTGCTTCGCGAGCCTGTCATGTCATGCGGTTTTTTTTGGTGGAGTGACGTCTTGGGGCGGTGGTGCCGGTCCTTACCTACGGAGTACTGCGTCCTCCTTCCATGCTCCGTCGGGAGGTACGGGGCGTGGTGCTTGGGCGTTCCGTCGCAGGTGGCCATCCATGGCGAAGGATGCCGTGAAAGGATCGGGACCTCATTTCGATGGAGAAATGCGCAGTGAAACGCAGATGCCTGGCCGGGCCGTGATTTCACATCTTCCCAGCATCCCAGCCACGCCCCCCCCGGGTTTGGTTGAGTCCGGCGCGCCATTACGCCCATGCTTGGCGCCGTGGTACGAGTACGGCGCGTACCGAAAATTACGCTCTTACGCGCGCCAAGCCGCTCTGCCGGTTCTTTTTGGGCCTGTCCCCTCGTCAGCCAATCAGCGTCCGCGTGATCGGCGCTAAGAGCCGTTGCGATAGCCACTCAGAGCGCAGCCGGTGGGGCCGATGCAGCTTTTTGGCCGCGTTCCGGGCCGCTGATTGGCCGGCGGTGACCCTGTACCACCTGGCCCCCTCCCCTCCCCGGTCGGCAAGCGAACGCATGGACATGTGCTCACTACGCAAGGGAGAGCTTTGAGCTTGCACAAGCTTGGGCACCCGTTGCGCTGTCATGGCACAAGGTGACAAAAAAATTACCAACAAAATACAAAAAAACCTCAACTGTTCGCGCGTCCCGCTCTGTCTCCTTTGAGGACGGCACAGCGCGCGGACACAGCCTGCGCCCAGCATGGACAAGAAAAAAAACGCCGTCAGACGGTCCGCCGTGCCAGCCGATCATGCACTGGATGTGCAGGCTTGGACGAGATCCGCGACTTCCGCCGCATTGGCTGGCCTGGCCTGGTGTTTCGGTACCGGTACTCCTGTACTCCGTACCGTACGCCAATACCAGAACCCTCCCCGTAATCAAACACCGGGCCAATCAGCGGCGCGCGCGCCTGGCCTGCGATCGTCGATACGCGCCGTACGAGAGTTTCAGGCCTGGTAATTTTTAAATTACCACGCTTACCTTCCTCTCTCTGCTTCTTTTTCGCTTCAGAACACCCCTTCTTCCTCTTCTCTTCCCTTCTTCTTCTTCTCTCTCTTCTATTAATCTTCGCTTCTCTCCCTCCCTCCCTCTCGCTCTCGCCCTCTTCCCGCTCCCCTGCCCTCCTCCCCCCCCGCTCTCTCCTGTCGTCTCTCTTTCGCTCGCCCTCCCCCAATTCGGCCCCGTCACCTCTCCAATCTCCATTTCCGTCATCCTGGCTTGGCTGCACGTCACTGCGCTGTCCCGATCGCACACGGCGTGGCCTGCTCAAAAGGGTCCCTCCTCCCGCCGCCTCGCTGCCGCCTGGCCCTTTCCCACGCCCGCGACAGGCCACCCGCTTCCCCCCTAACCACCACGCTGCCCTCGACCTGTCGCATCTTGCCCCAACGTTTTCCCAATTCGGCGATCTGTTGACCTCATCTCCACCCACACACGCCCACACACACACTCAAAAAAAAAAAACACACAAACACCCGCAACGGCGTCGTTCACCGGGTAACGCCAGGTCGTCAACATGGCTGGTGTGCTGAATGCCTCGCTGCCGTCATGGAAGGACAATTCGCAAAAGTACCTGGGCAAGGTCACCATCATGTTTCCTTGGCGGTCGCTGCAGCTGCTCTTCCCGCATCGCATCCGCCGGAAGATTCGCTCCAAGCTGCGCAGTCGCCTGGCGCCGTCGTCCTCCATCACCTCGCTGAAAACCTCCTTCTCGCCCCTGGACACGCTGAAGGCGCTACAGTCGCATCGCTGGACCGTTTATGATGGACAGTATCTCGTGCTGGTATTTCTGGGCATCTTCTCATTAGCGATCATCGAAACTCCTGGTCCTCTTGTAAAAACATTAGTGTCTCTGGCTATAATTATTGGTCTCATTCTTCCCGTGACGTGCCAGTTTCTGCTTCCGGCCCTGCCCATTTTTGCGTGGCTGATCCCGTGGTATGGAATGCAGTAAGTGGCCTGTTTCACGCCCTAGAGGTTCCGCCGAGCACAGCGTTGTTCAGAGGACCGTGCAAGCTGTGCACATGTAAGGCTAATTATGTCGTCTTCAGATTCATCCCTAGCAGCTGGAGACCGCCTATCTGGGTCCGCGTGCTCCCCGCGCTTGAAAACATCTTCTACGGTGCAAATCTCAGCAACATCCTGTCCACGCATAAACATGTTGTTCTGGATATTCTGGCATGGCTACCGTACGGAATCATGCACTTCGGGGCACCTGCAGTATGCTCTTTGATCTGCTTCATCTTCGGCCCTCCCGGACTGACCCCGATCTTCGCCCGAAGCTTTGGATACATGAATGTCATCGGCTCTCTGATTCAATTCCTCTTCCCATGCTCCCCTCCCTGGTATGGGAATATGTATGGCTTGGCTCCCGCGCACTACGGCATGCCTGGATCTCCTGCCGGCCTCGCACGCATTGACGAGCTTCTCGGTTTCGATATGTACACGTCTGGCTTCACGGCCTCGCCCGTCCCCTTTGGTGCCTTCCCGTCCCTCCATGCTGCGAACGCGACCATTGAAGCGCTCTTTATGAGCCTCTTGTTCCCCAAGTTCCGCGCTGCATTCATTGCGTACACTCTCTGGATTTGGTGGGCCACCATGTACCTGTCCCACCACTATGCGGTCGATTTGGTTGGCGGAAGTCTGTTGGCAGCTCTCACGTTTTATTACGCCAAATCAAGGTTTATCCCACGCGTTCAACATGATAAACCTCTTAGGTGGGACTACGATTATGTCGAGTTTGGCGATTGCCTCGACTCCTACAACTACGACTTGGCTACTCTCCGTGGGGACTTCCAATCGGACAGCGACGAATGGACCGTCGGGTCTTCCTCTTCGATTTCTTCTGGCTCTCTGAGTCCAGTTGATGAATCTCAGTCGATCTGGGACGGCGATGCTCTTAGCCCCAATGCCGATCTTGAGGCTGGTCGATGACATATCTTGACTACATCCACTCAAGTCACCCATTCACGACTTACCAATTGACACGATCCATGAAGCGCTATGTTATTCTTCTTTTTCTTTTGGCTTAGCGCAAGCCTATGACTCTTTAGCGATAAAAATATTTAATTACCCTTTTTTTCTTTCTTTCTTTTGGCTACCTCTTCTTCTCGCGGCCGAACCTCACGACTGCAGCCTGGTTTCGGCGCTGTCGTTTGGATACCACTCATAGCGACCTGTTTTTTCTGGATTTTCAATCTCCTTGATAATTTACGACGAATAAGTTCTCTGGGAATCGAAAGGATACGCAACAGCTATAATTTTTAATGCAGCATCTTCGACCTCCGATAATGGCAACATGTTGGCTGTCGTGGTGTCATCTGCCCTGTTTCTCCATTTGCGACTGACAGTCTCACCTACCGCAGTATCTATTTCCATCTATTTCGTTATACATACCGTCGGTTTTCGCTGGTATACATTTTTAATGCACGAAATATTTCACCTGTCGACACTAGTTTTACTGGTTCAATGGCGTATATCCCTCGGCGCATTTCCACGAGGAAAGCGGACTACTGGAATCCCTTTTTTTATTTTTCAACATTACATTCGCTGTGCTCATGGCCAAAATTTGGCTTGGGGAGTTTGGTACATGGGATGGAATTGCATTGATAGCGTTCGTTTCGGATCATGGACATGAGCACCCATAGATATGTGTGACACGGGGATCGTCACATCTTCCATTCGCTTCAAAACCACATTCGCTTCAAAAAAAAAAGTTGTTTATTTTTTTGCTGCACTTGCCAAAGCTGCTACTGCATGTTCAAGATGAAGCACGGTATTGGTGTGTTTGAGGGCCGCAAGTATACTACAGCCCTGCAGTGCACCAATGCCGCCTTGTTTCACTTTCACTTCTCGTCTTGCTGCTGGTGAACTGTGTATTATTGCCATACTCCTTGGTCATCTGTGTTTTGCGGACCCACTACTCCTGCTCCAATACGTGGGGCTGGTGTAAGCGAATCACCGGAGAATGCGATAGCCGCCTGCCAAGAACATTATCTGCATATGGCATGACCGTTGCGAGAGGTGTGGTTTGCCAACACAGTTCCCTGGCAGTATGGATTTGTCTTCTTCTTTTTATTGTGCTATTGGCTGCTAATATCTTAACTGCCATTAATAGCTAATTGGTAATACTGGCTGTTGTCGCCTTAATTATGTGTGGATAGTGGTTTTTTCTTTTTTGTATTTTTGCTGTATTTTTTTTGTTCTTTGCCCTCTCTCCCGCTTCCCACTCTGTCTTGTATCACCTGCTGTGTGGAAATCACCTTGTGACTGTGGTGGGCAAGTGAACAATATTTGTTCGTGTTAGAGATACCTTTATGTACACAACAATATTCCATAAATTATGATTCAATGAATGAATCTCATGCTCCCTCTCAAATATCTGCGAGTTCTTGTAGGACTGGGGCAATATAGGGGTTGTAGTGTCATGGTATCTGCTACAATTGCTATTATCCGCTCACTACTCTATAGCTATCTGATTTTTAGGGAAAAGAAAAAAAGTCCACAAAAAGAGCCATCCGCTGTAAGAATAACAATATAATACACACTATCCATAAATGCTTGTACTCTGATATCAGACACACATCCTCTGCACAAAACAGCACTCACTTCAAAACGACATAAAAAGGGTATATAGGTTCCCCGTGGCTCCCAGTCCTGCCCCAGCTGCGCCATCGCAATACCCAATTATCATTCCCATCTAGCAATAATTCTAACCTGTTATCTTGCTTATGAGTTAATTTTTTTATGTTTTTGCGGTAATCCTCTAATCAATAACTCCACTCCTTTGCCCATAGCCTGGCTGCCCAGAATGCATGTACTCTAAGTATAGTCCAGATCCGCCTTCAATCATCGTATATCTTCACTCTATCCGAATACTCGCGGATCTTCGACACGAACCGCTCTTCAATACCGTCCCCCTTGCCGCCGGCCACGCGAAGAATTAGTTCGTTCAGCGACGACCGGCCTAGGATGTCGACATGGTCGCCTTGCGCATAGCCCGTGTTAGTGTCAAGATGCAGTAGAGAAGGGAGAGAGCTTGATGAAAAAAAAAAAAAAAAGAAACAAACATACCAGTATTCGGCCCGCCACGCGGCGAAAACCGCTCGGGCTCATGTGGCATCTCGTACACCTTCACCTTCACGCCAGCGGGGTTGAAGCGCTTCATCGACCACCCCTTGGCACACATGTACCCCAGGCTCATCAGGTTCACGGTGCCGTCGCCCTCGCTCATGGCCACGCCGCGGTCGATGGCGTCGCCGCTGGTGGCGGACGTGTCGATGCTGACGTGCAGCTTGGTGAGCGGGTCGTTGTCGTCGCGGTAGAAGTAGCTGCGCTCCGTGGGCTTGCCGACGCCGTAGAAGCAGTAGATCTTGAGGTTGGGCGCGAGCGGCAGCCGCGCCTCGAGCGGGTTGAGCCACTTGCGCGGGTCGGCCTCGTTGGCTTCGACTTCGTTGCGCGTGTGCGCGACTCCGTGCGAGTAGCTCCGGTGCACTTGGTCGCGGAACCACGGCTCGGACTGGTTGAACAGGTATTTCAGGCTGGCGTCGACGGTGAGGTTGTGTTTGGTCCAGGACGAGTTGGATTCCCGGAAGGAGAGAAAGTTTCCGTAGGTGAAGTTCTGCCCGGGCAGGTCGTCAGGGGCCCAAGTACCGTTGCCCCAGACCGCGTCGCCGCCTTTGGGTAGCATGCTGGATATTCCTGGCATTGCGCGGAATATTTCTGCTCGTTCATCCCTGGAGAGGAATTTCTCTAGGCCGTATACCGCAAAGGCATTGAGCTGAGCTGTGTCTCTCATCTCCCCAGATAGAACGGCTGTCAGGCCCTTCGTTGCTCCAAGCATGCAGCCACTAATATTTATCCAGGAGTCAATGTGCTTGTCAACCCATTGCGGCCCTCCACCACCGTGATGTTCGTTTTCCACCCATTTGAAAAAGAACATGGCAACTGGTGAGCCCATGCTGTGCGAAGCCAGAACCACCTTTTTGCCTGACAGCCTGACAGCTGCTTCTATATGGCTCTTCAGCCGGGTGAAATAATGATCACGCGTTTCGAGATTAATATATGAAAGCCGCCAGTCGTAGGCGGCGGTGAACGCGTTGGTGGGATCATACCCAATCGTCGCAAGGTTCTCCAGGATTTTGTTCCAGATCCAGTATCCCGTTATGAAAAAATCCGTGGCATCGAACCCTTGCGCAGCGCGAAGCTTCACACCCGGCGGGTCTAGCCCCGTCTTCTTGTCCAGCATAATATGCTGCTTCCAGCCCGACTTGTCTAGCACCAAAGCTCTCATCATGGTCCAACTTCCCCATAGCCGTTTGCGGAAATACTGCCGAGACTTTTCGTCCGTGCCCCAACTTTCCAGCCCCGTTGATATTACCCCTGGAATCATGATGACCGGGTGCTGTGCGTGGAGGCCCTGGGCCTGAAGATTCAGGCCAACGGAAAACGCATCGGAGCTGATCGCGTCGCGTTCTTGCTTCTATGCCAGGAACAGAAGTCAGAAAGAATATCGCGTCTGAACGCAAGGGGGGAAAATTTGTAGAAATTCAAACCGTACCGAGAACTCACTCGCGTCTTTGAGTATACCTGCTGGTATAACATCAATCAACGAATCGAGATTTAAATCCATCAGCCCATCCAAACTAATAACCTCATTGTGATTCGCGAAAAACAGGGCAACGCATAACCCAAACAGGCCGCCCAGCCCGAATATAAGTCCGTTTCGTCGTTTACTCCTCCTTTTAGGAGCACATTCGTGTGGTTGCTGTTGCTGCTGGCTGCTCGCGATCAGCGAGGCCTCGAGGGTTTCATTTCTTCTTGCATCACTCTTCCTATTTTCCTTCTCATTAAGCGTCGTCGTTGCACCGTCGTAGGCATCATCAGGAGTGTCATGTGGCGGGGATTCCGCAGTACCAGCGCCGGTGGCGGGAGGACTCGAGGTTGAAGAGCTGGAGCTAAAGATCTCGCCGAATCGACGTCGAAGGGTAGCCATGGCGCGACGAGAGAAGACTAGGCTATATCATTTTCTTAAAGTACACAGAACGCGATTGCCACAAGGAGTGCGAAGATCTGAGGGTGGTGGTGGTGGTGGTCGTCGTCGCCGCCGTCGTGGTGTGGAATCCGCCGTGTGGCTGCGCATGCAACCGGCCGGCTGATCGCGACAGAAAGCACAACCTCGATTGCTGGGACGGAGCAAAAGGGAAGCTCACCTGCAGGGAGAAAGAGGCGCCGGAAGCGAAAAGCCTGGTCTAGGCGAAGCTGCAGCTGTTTTTCTCTGTTGTTTTCTGCGGGATTCGCGCTGGAGGGTGATGGCATTGCATCATGTCTCAGCATGCGATCGGCACCTTGCTGAGTTTCTTTGTTGCGGCCTCTGTTGAAGCGCGCTTGACAACTTGAACAAGCATACGGAGTACCAGGACCCGGTGGATTGTCGAGAAAGAAAGTAGTGTCATTATGATCTTTGTCTTGCAATTACTACGGGCTGCTAAATAAAAATGGATGTAATATGTGCCACCCCGAAATCTGCAGGATTGCGAATACGCAAAAAAAGTCGAGTGAAGACGTGAGATGAAACCAGAAGAACAACCCCATTCAATCCTCAAGCCCATGCCGATGACTGTGAAAAAAATATTGAATGGAAATGGCCAATGTATCGGCGAAACAAACACCAGCGACCACCAATCTTAAGCCCGCTAACGCCTGCTGAGGATTCCAGATCAACTCCTAAAGGGGAAAAGAGTGGTAAATGAGCCCGGATTTCGATTATGCTGCAAGACAATGAGCTGTGTCTTGAGACCTGAGTACAACCAGGTTTGTGGATAGGAAAAGCAAGTAAAACGCGATGCTTAAGCGACCCAAGCGACGTCTAGTAAACCACGCAAAGCAGCTCGGCCTCTAAGATGAACTTGCCCTCCTTGTACTTTTCGCTGGTTTCGTACGCCTTGTCGTACTTCCAGCCCACCGTCTCTTTGCACTGTCTGCAGATGATGTCTCGGACGACGTGCCGGCCGGTGGTCATACTCCGCTCCGCCGGCTCGGCCTGGTTGACATTAACAACGAGGTTAAAGAGATAGGCCTTGCCATGTTGACCGCGGAAATTCTAGAGCAATATTGATGTCAGCAGCTATTGCCTCTAGGACGACAACAATGAGCTCATCGCCTACCCGGCTTATAATGTCATGGTAGTCAGCAAGATGGGTTTTGCAATTCTTGCATCCGAATATTTTGTTGGAACTGATGTAGGTATTGTATGCGAGTCCCATTACGATGACGCCTCTCCTACCTTCCCAGAAAATAAGACAATAGCACCACGACCTAGATCGGCCAAAGTAAGAAAAATGAAGCGTCAGTCAGAACAGGCGATGGTCTGGTATTTAGTAAGAGCAGTACAGAGTAGTGAAAGGTGTGAGGTGTCGAGATGGGCCGCAAAGCTGTAAGGCCTTCTTCCGTAACACAGGAAGGGAAATAGACGCTCGAGTGATGTAATGGGGGGGGTGATGGTTCAGTAAGGCGGGGGAGAGGGTAAGGTTAAGGTGGGCGGTGCTCCCGCCGAACAAGTTCGAACACCCGTTCCCTGAAGATCCCCAAGCCGCACGGCAACGAGAAATAGTTCCAGGGTAACCACGTTGGTAGCTCGTTCACGCAGATACTGCGGTGGAAGGTCACAGCCGCAAATCACCGCTGGTCTGAGGGGCGGATGGATGTGGCAGGGCGGTGTAGCTCCGCTTCGCGTGTCTTATGGCCAGTGGCTTAGTTTCAGGGCGAGAAGATGGCCGCACAGAAACCGGGGCTGCCCTTGGAATCTTCGAAGGCAAAGCAAGGCAGAGAAATGACGTTGCTTGAGGAGGGTGCTTATCAGACCGGCGATAAGAAATTGATGACTGTCAACTCCCGAAGTTGGGGAGGGACCGATATACGTGTCCTTTCTCTTTGAGGAGACCGTAGCAAGCAAAGGAGCACAGGCTGGTGGTTTTCCAGGCAACGACAAAAGCAATCGAGCAAGACTGAGCTGAGTGGTGGGCGAGAGCAGCAGCAAAGCGGGCTCGGGGGGCCTTTAAAGCCTGCCGGAGAATCACCAGCCGGCATTGCCACGGGACCTCCCAGAGCGAGTTAGCTCGGCCGGCCTCGGATCAATATTGTCCCGGTTACGGCCCACGAAGGTGCCCGAATCGCTGCACCGACAACTAATCCGCGATTCGTCCTTGACGTGGCCAGCCTAACTGCCTTTTTGGCTTCTATGCCTTGTTATGGGCCAGAATGTCCTCAGCAGTAGGTCAGTTCCACCCGGGGCTCGAAGTCGCAGGTCCTCCGTACTTGTCAATCACTGGAGCCTCGTATCCGTCTCGTCAGGCTTTCCAATCCATCACTGCACAGTTTACAGCTCTCATGGGCTAATATGGCAATGTTGCTGTGGGGTTTAAGAATACTTTTTTCTTAACTGGCCAGCTACATTCAACAGATATCCCCCGAATGTTAGGCCGCACAGTGCAACACCTCCTTTATCATTGCAATTTAGGCCTTCTTGGCAGAACATGGTACATTGATATTGGCAGGAACACGTATGCCTATTATCAACAAGCACCAACAAACAATTTTGGCCACAGCTCGTGGGAAGCTGTAGAATTGCACTTGTTGCGCAAACACCAGTTAAGACTGGTTGTATTCTGATAAAAAAGGTATACGAGAGCCAAAGCAACATCTTACAACGAAAACCATTCCGGAATGTGGCTGAGGAATGTAGTGGATTGCAAATCTAAGAAAGAAGTTGAGATGGTTTTGTTCATTTCTTAAGTGAAGAAATGTGGCTCATCAGACAGCTACCCTCTAGTACCTGGAAGCTGTACTAAAGATGGTATTGGCTCTTTATTTCAGGAGAAGTGTTGGTATCAAAAGCGTATAAGCATATGTCTTCTTTCCCAAACCAGGTTCTACAAGAGGCCGGCCTGGAATTATTTAGTTCAATCTATAATAATAACAACGAAGATTTGGCCTTCCCGCGTCTCTTTCAAATCCCTGCTAGGGTACTCTTGTTACCATCTCGCTGGCTCACAAACTTTTCGGAAATTGTTCCTTGTCCTTGTCTATGGATGGGGTTTTTGTGTCGCCTCATCTCACTTCTGCTGGAGGAAGTGAGCCAATTAGACAGTTGTATTCTCCGAAGTCGGGTTTAAAAAAGACTCCAGGCTGTCGGCTTGTTCTCAGGGCCCTTGTGGAAATGTTTTTTCTTCTCTTATATGCACAGTACATAGTTCGTAGACCCTCTGTGTTTCCTAATTAATTATTGTTGCCTTGCGAACCTATGACCGAAGCTGTGAGGTGCAATTAAGATCCCCTAAATAGTGATACTGCAGGCCCGATATATTTACCAAATATCGATTCCGTCCTTAGTAAGCCTTACATCACCGGAGCGCGGAATTGGGCGTTGGGCCATGGATGTCACGTTGCGGTGGCTGGCGCGTGCCTCCTGATCACCTTATCGGGCTGGCCAGTGCTGAGATTCGACACAACAACTGAAGGATCGTCAACGCTGCTAGCATGCAGACTCCGCAGTTTCACATGTACCCTTCCCCACAAACTCCGCCTTCGCGAATGCGTCTCCGGGCTTTTGTTTTGCTTCCGGATAAGGAGTTGTCGCGCCGTCATTGGACGGCTGGCACTATCGCCCTTTCAGAGCCTGCATTATCCGCATCCCGAACCTAAGGATAACCAATCAGCCACCAGCCGAACTACGAGACTTTAAATTCTTTTAAATTTTTCTCAAGACCCTTTCAATATGATAAGGCGCCAATGCTGGTTAAGGGACCCAACGTGAAAGCCTAGCACTATCCAACGTGGAGGGGAGGGATCAAACCTGGGGAGAAGGACGGCAGATAATCTTGTTTGAGCAAGCAGCAAAAGACATGCGTAATATGATAATGATGCCCAGGCGCTACTCCTTCTTGGAGGCTGAAAAACGGGAATCACTTGAGGCGGGCATGAAAGAATAGCTGGTTATCATCAAGGAAAACAGTATGCTATATGCAATAATTACGGGTTTCTAAGATTTGCCTATATTGCGCCAACCTATGGAGACCTCTTTTCCGTGCTCCGTTATCTCAATACTAAATATAAGCGTCTTGTGGGTGGACCGCTTTCCCAACCACGAGTTCACGACTCCACGAGGGTTCCGATGATCCTCCAGAAGACTTCACGCCAAGCTTGCAGTTCTTGGCCCGGCCGAAAGCCCTTTATATGAAGGCCAGCCTCCCTGTGGCGGCCTCTTTGCGATGTTCGGGAATGCTCAGCTGTCCTTGGGGGCAGGCTAATCTTATCCAAAATGAGAAATCATATGGCCGCCGGGTGGTTTTATTCCCCCAGTCAAATCAAACGCTACTTTGCAACGCGCGTGTCAAGTCTTAAGCCGCCCAAGGTAGGAATTGAGCTCCAGCGTATAGGTTCTTCTTGCTGACCGTCATAGGATGCTAAACTAGTCAACCCATGGACTATTATTCGAAAAGTGAACAGACATCAATGGCTTATGTTTTCTGTTGGTTACCTTGGATGGGTCTGGGATGCCTTCGACTTCTTCACGGTTATCATTTGCCTTACTGAAATTGCTGCCGACTTCGGCGTTGCCAACTCAGAGGTCTCATGGGTATGCCTTTTATATTTCCCCCCCTCTTCTTCGGTCACAATTGTGCTGACGGCTTGCCTGTTCAAGGGAATTACAGTCACTCTTATGCTACGATCCGTGGGTGCGCTCATCTTTGGTATCCTTTCTGATCGATATGGAAGAAAATGGCCCATGATTATCAATCTTGGGTTTTTTGTGGTTCTTGAACTTGGATCGGCGTTTTGCACGAGCTTAACTCCATTCCTGGCCGTTCGAGCACTGTATGGAATAGCCATGGGAGGTGCGTATATCGTGAAGGTCTTCCGAGAAGCTACGAGTTGCTTACACGACATGTTTAGGACTGTTCGGACCTGCGGCTGCGACTGCACTGGAGGATTTGCCATACGACGTTCGTGGGGTACTCGCAGGTCTATTTCAAATGGGTTACGACCTCGGCTTTCTTCTCGCCGTCATATTCTATCGCGCTCTGGTGCCTACCACAAAACATGGCTGGCGAAGTTTGTTCTGGTTTGGGTCGGTTCCGCCGATATTTATCATCATTTTCCGCTTGTGTTTGCCGGAAACTCACCATTTCCAAGCCATGAAAGCGGAGCGTGAAGCGCGCCTTAAATTGAAAAATTCAGAGGCCGCCGAGCAGAAAAAGACCTCCAGTCTACGTGCTTTCTTAAACGACGCTGGAAAGGCTCTCAGACAGAATTGGGTGATGTTTATCTACCTCGTTGTCCTTATGACCGCTTTCAACTCGTGTGCGCATGGAAGCCAGGATTTCTATCCTACATTCCTCAAGGATCAAGTTGGCCTCGCCCCAACCGAAATCACGGTCATTACAGTTCTTGGCCCTATCGCGGCCATTCTGTCCGGTCCTACTATTGGATACCTGAGCACTATATTTGGCCGTCGGCTCAGTATGATGGTTTGCTGTATCTTCGGCGGAGCCATCATTCCTGCGTATATCCTGCCTCGCAATCCAAACCATCTTACAGCAGGCGTGTTTTTCGAGCAATTCTTTGTTGGTGGTGTATGGGCTCCCGTCCCAATTCATTTATCAGAACTTTCGCCACCAGCTCTTCGCGGTCTTCTTGTTGGTCTGACCTATCAGCTGGGTAACCTTGCAAGTGCTGCATCGGCAACTATCCAGGCAACCATTGGCGAAACCAAATATCGGCTTCCTGACGCCCCAAATGGTGCCAAACGATTTGATTATGGGAAAGTTATGGGTATATTCTTGGGTGCCACGTTTGCATTCCTCTTTTTAATACTATTCTTGGGACCGGAAATGTCGCAGGAAGAAAGAGAGACAGAAGATGCAGCGGCAAAGGAGTTGGATAGATTGCAGAGAGAGGGCAAGTCTTTGGCTGAGATTGGACAAGACAGAGCAAAGTTGGAGCATAAGATGATGCAAAGCGAAATGGAAGAGGAACAGAAATTACCGGAGGAAAAGGCAGAGGTGCAGACTTTGGAGGCAAAGTAACTTTCTGGGTTTTAATTTCTGTGTAATCTTTTGGGGGATTTCAAGATGAACAAAGGGTACATATCTCAAAATGGATGAGTGACTCACTACTCCGTACAAAGTACAGTATTGGATGCTTAAGCACCATTCAGAAAACACACACACCATTCATCGGTAGATAGTCCAATCATTTCTCGATTTTCTTTCTCTACAAAACTACCGGAAAACCATTCAAGGAACTATTACCAAATGAGTGTTTTCCTCAATCACTTCCAGCTAATAATAATTTCAAAGGAGACTCTCAGCAGGTCACTACCAATATGCTCCTTTTGATCTAATAAAGGTATGCACAGTGCTGTAACCTAGTTACCATGAATGATAGTCTTCAATTTATAATGCTATCAAATCCCAATGCTAGGGAGCCATGCTTCAACAGCACAGCTAGTAAGCATAGTCGACAACTGTTGGTATGTGCTAGTCCAACTTCAAATACTCCTTTATTCGAGCAGGGAAAATTATCATGAGGAAAATCAATACAATGCTGAGTGTGCCGTGACAGTCAATTGAAAGTGATTCAATGAGATTCAAGATAATTCGACAAGTAAAGGATAAACAAATTCCTTTCGTCAACAAAAGTACTCGGATTGGGGGTCTTATAGCAATATTTTTGTTATCGGCTGAAAACGAAGGGAAGACGAAGTCTATTTCTTTGAATTGTTTACTTACGTGTACATTCACAAATCACCAAAGATCAATGATTTGAATATCTGACCGAATTTTTGGAGCAGTTTCACTTCAAAGCAACAGGATTGTCTCTATCAGAGGCCAGGTTGCAAAAACACCTAGTTGTTCTCTCACGTACCACCGATGGACAACACCAAAGGCAAAGAAAATGATATCTGGCAACAAGTCGCAGGAAATGAGTTTCAACCCAACCTCAGCGTTGATCAAGATTCACCGAGTGGGCCTCCCAAAAGTGTCTGCAATCGGAATGGCCCCAGTGTTCCGTCCACCATTCTTCGAAAATATCATCCACCGTCTCATCGACCTTTGAAATTCTCTCATCACGTCGTAGGCCGCAAAGCGCACATGCATGGCTGGCATTTATCCCTCCTTCTTGGGCGCTAGCAGTTTTCACTTGCCAGTCCCTAGAGGTCAGTTGAATTGACTGTTTCCCTCCTGCAACAAGGACGGAATTCAGCAGGCCGCCGCGTTTATTCCAAATATCGAGCACCTCGACTGCTTCCTTTTCTTCTCTCATATTCTCACTCTTATTAACACTGCTAAGTTTCATTCCACCAGATCTCCCAGATGCTGGTCCAATTTTGGTACTCTGGCTTAATATTGAATCTCGTTTCCAGCGTAGACTGCGTCCCAATATTATGTAGATCATAACTTTCGCACTATTTTTAATGTCCTCGACTAATGTAGAGTCTGGTAGGGATCCGGACATTTCTTTAGTCCGTAATTTAGAGGTTGAAACCTTGTTACATAGTTTCTCTAATAAAGAAGGGAATAGTCGAAGAAGGATTGAAGGGGGAGGAATATTCGTGGGTCTTACTACTTTCTGAGAGCTGATGGTTATGGGTGATGGGGCTTTCATGTCCATGGATATTTGGTTTGGCTGTGATAAGGTCATTGGGCCGACAAGTGGCATTGTCTGTTTCGGACCATTCTCACTAGCAACTCCATCAGTGAATTCTCCCCAATCATCCTCGTCTGAATGAGGCCATGCCGTGACTGGTTCAGAATCATCTTGTGGCGTTGTATCTGAGGGTATATTTTCAACATTGCAACTCAATAGTGGCAGCTTCGGAACGGGTGTTTTTGGTGGAGGTTCTGTGTCATCGATAGATAGAAGATCTAGAGACGGTGCAGTTGGCTTGGACAAATGGGTTCCAAGTTTCGGTGTGGATTTCATATGCACATTGCTTTTTGCCGTATCCGTTGCACCAGGCTGTGAGAGCCCGCCTTGCGCTGGGCGAGGCTCCGCAGACTCGAAGTCACCCCAGTCATCTTCGCTTGCTTCACTTAGGGCACTGTCGATCGATGCATCAAACAAAACCTCAGTATCCCCTGAGGTGTGCGTTTGTGGCTGCTGGATATGGCCCGGTATGGAGAAGGACGGTTCTGGCTGTATATCGAATGTGAAGTCGATCAGTGTAGATTGGCCACTCGCGGTAGAGTGCCGTGGTGCCGTGTAGCTCGTCGAAGTTGAAGATTTCGTCACCGCAGTATTATCAATGGCATTTGGGTTGCCAAATTCTGCAAAGAGATCTGCAGACATGCTGAAATATTGCTGTTCCAGTCGAGGAATGCACAATGAAGCTGAGGGGATAGCATCAACGCGTTTGAATCAGTGTTGTGCAAGGACATGCTCGAGGGTTTCACCTCCCCCAGACGTGTATCTGCGATCTAGAGCGGGGTTGCATGTCTTCAGCTCTCCGTCCAAACAGAGTCCAGCTGAACAGGCAACTCACATCCATTTTGTTTGCGATTTAAGGGCTGTGAGGGGCCAAGAAACTGATTGCTAGTGGCCGCGCTAGTTAACAACAATGCGTCACCGGCACATCAGGGATCGCACACTCAGCTTGTATTCTAAAGAGCTCTTATTCCCGGTATTAAAGAGCAAAGATAATTGCTTCAAATATTGGCAAATGCTACGCTGACACCGCCTGTGATGCCATGAAAACTGTGGGGGAATCGCGGTCAGCATACTCTCGTGAAAGCTACCCAACACCCAAGGCCACCAGAACTGATATGAACATTGTGTCTTAGCCAGCGATGGGACGCTCTCTTCAAATACAACAAGCTCAATTCACTAGAAGAATTGAAACAAGAGCTAAGGTCCAAGATCCACGGGAATCCTTGTGAAGATGGCCTGCGATCAATCTGTTGGAAAGTGAGTCCATCACCAGACACCTGTTACTACCGTCGGGTATACCTCAACTGTTAACAGCGTGGACCAAGGCCTTCCTTCTTCACAAGAGCCTAGATCAGACTTCATGGCCAACTCAACTATCAGATACAAGAGCTGCATATACTTCATTGCGAGATCACTTTCTAAAGTATATCGAGCACCCAGACGATCTTCCCTCGACAGTGGATCCACTAGCTGAAGATGACAATGTATGTCATTGTTTGGTTGAAGAGAGATGCCGCTAACAATTCTGTAGTCGCCATGGCAGTCGCTTCGGCAAGATGAGAGTATTCGAACGGAAATATACCAAGACGTAGAGAGATGCCATCAGGAGAACTACTTCTTTCGGGAGCCAACAACAAAACAAAGATTGCTAGATATTTTGTTCATTTTTGTCAAATTAAATCCAGATCTTGGCTATCGTCAAGGCATGCACGAGCTGCTTGCTCCAATATTATGGGTGATCTGGCATGATGCGATTGAAAAGAGCTCCTTGCCCAAAAGTGACAGCAAGAATGACGATGCTATCTTACTTCAAACTCTAGATTCAGACTATATTGAGCACGACGCCTTTGCAATTTTCTGCGCCATCATGCAAACTGCAAAACTATTCTATGAACATGATGGCATGGGGTCCGCTTCCGGCACACGGGCTATATCATCCATCATATCTCGAAGCCAGCATATACAACAAGATATGCTAGGTGCCGTCGATCCAGAACTGGCATCTTACCTTGAGTCTATTGATATTTTACCGCAAATATACCTCACGTAGGCGTTGTATCCAGATGAGATGACCTTGATACTTACTGGACTTAGGCGCTGGCTGCGATTGTTTTTCGGGCGAGAATTTTCATTCGAAGATATGCTTTCCGTTTGGGATCTATTGTGTTCCGAAGCATTTAGACCCACATTCATTGAGCTGGTATGTGTGGCAATGTTACTACGAATCAGATGGCATTGTAAGTCGGAGAGCTGTTGTGGAAGTGGAGACGTCAGAGCTGATATCGTGACAGTATTGTCGAGTGATTATTCGTCCGCACTCGGCCTTCTTTTGAAATATCCTTCCCCAGACCCACACAGCCCAGAAAGCTTTGTGAAAGATGCGCTGTTCCTGGAGGAAAACATGACACTAGATGGCGGAGATCTCCTAATCCTGAAATACTCAGGCAAATCTCCAGAGAACAAGAGAAGGAACTCACTGCCCCGGATATTTCGCGCGACTTCTCAGAAAAGGAATTCTCCTTACAGGGACGCCAGTTCCCGTTCTAGTGACAAAAGTCCCTCAAGCAAATCGCCACTCAGCCTAGGCCATTTGGATTCATTATTTCAGGATATGTCTGATGGCATTTACCGACGAACGGAGGGTTGGAGTGTTACCAAAGCGGTACGAGGAGCAATGACTGAGGCTCGACGAAATATACACGTCATTCAATCTAGCCCTAGTACGCCTAGGTTATCAACTGAAGAACCACCTACGCCGTCGACCAGAGATTCTATGACTGCGCGAGAGCTGAGTTCGAAACTGGTAGCACTTGAGGGTCGAAATAGGAGACTAGCCGGCATACTTGGGGATGCAATAAGTGACCTGCATGCTCATACGAAATCCCAAGGCCCCCCTGCACCCGACCCGTCAAAAGACATAGAGAGGATCTTTGAGAAGCTCGAATCCGTACAAAAGTTGCTTCAAGACTCTTCGCAGCCTATGCCTGAGAAGCTGCTACTCACGAACCGTTTGAAGAGAAGCAGTCTCAGCGCGCCTAAATCACTACCGCCGAAAGATAGTCGGGCGCCGCAGGAAAGCCGCAAAAACGCCACTGAGACTTCGGCCTCATCCGCCGCATCAACCGCAAACGACCCCGCAGATCTAGTTAAACCGACGCTAACTCGGCCTATCCTGCGTGCTCCGCTTGCCGAATCATCCTTCTCGTGGATGCTTGGGGAGGGTGAACGCCGTTCGGCGTTCGCCCCATGCGCGTCAGTGCCGCCTGAGCACCTGCGAAAACATGAACCGCGCACGCGGCCAGCCATGCTTTTCGGGGATCAGCGCAGCGACGACAAGTATAAGCGAACCGAGGAAGTGGAGAAGGACGTGCTGGTATTAGATCGGCTACAGGGAAGCTCAAAGGAATGATGCTGTGATCAATGTCCTAGTGGGCTTTGCGTGTCGTGCCGGTGAAGATACTTTTCATCGCGAAGCTGTCCGTTGTCAACAGTGTCTTGCGAACCATCGACTATCGACTGGTAACATCGATAAATTTATCTCTCCTTTAATTACGGATTAGAAGAATTAATATTCCCTTTAATGCTTCTTCTTTGCCCAGCGGTAGCCAAGGCCTTGATGAAGGAGCGTTTTTTCACGTAGCCGTTTTCTAGTAAGGCAACCAAGATGATCACTCAGACGGCGTCCTCTTCTTTCCACAAGATATGAACCGCATTAGGCCTCGTCTCTCTCCTTAGCCTCCTAGTCTGGGAATGCTGACGCCCCCTGGTATCGCTGCTGGAGCAACCATTATTAGTTAGTTAACTACGTCAGGGCCAGCCAAATCTCCTGGGATAATCAACCAGCGACGATATTTGCCACACGTAGCGGCGGTGGCAATGGTGTCCAAGACACTGTCTATAAGTTCATCAGCGTGACCGCTCGACCTAGCGACCCAGTTCGCCGCACGATGCTATATTATTATTGTTGTTGTTTTCATCGCGGCTTGGTGGGGTGGATGCGCGCCGGCTAAGAACGCCAATTAGTTAATGGCTGCGCCCCGCGTTTAGCTGGGCGAGTCCCGCGAACATCATTGCCAGCCAGCCGGAGACCGCGTGGTGAAAGCACAACAGCTACTCCGTACCCATTGAGTATGGCCCTCGGGAATGGAACCACAGCCGCCAGTACCAGGCGCAGCGCGCTCCTCTGCTGAGCGATTTCGCGGACCGCGCGCCATCGGCGGTAGGTTTGGCGGTACCAGATCTGGCCTTGGCCAACGAGCGTCATTTTGATCCAGCCTGCGCATCGCTCGTCAATCCTTTTTTTCGCAAGAGACTCCGGCTCACTGACCTCTGCGTTTGAGTCTCGTTGTTACTCAACAGCCCGAGAGCCACTGCTGCTTGGCTATTTCTCGCTGCAGTGCCGGTCATCCGCCACCTTTTTACCATTTGGCCCATTCCAAGGCTCGTGACGCTGTACGGTGGCCAGCCTCCGCGCCCCAGCCTCGAGACAGCAATCTAGTGACGCCCACCACAAATCAGAGCTGTCATTCGAGTGGTGAAACTTTATCAGCTCGCCGCAGTTCCAGAACCGTAGCTGGTCGCCCGGCACTTCCGTCGCTACAAGGCTGAATGACCGAAAAATCTCCTAGCACGAACGACAGCCCGCAGCCCTAAATTGCCTTTCATCTCACACCTCTGGCACACCTGATACTATGCTCTCCTGACACAGTATCCTTCCTATCCCTCCTAGCTTGTTCATATTTCCCTTTGTGTGAACAGCTGAACCTTTTCTCGCTCTCCATCCCTCAGCAATGAGGGCGGACAGGGACCCCGGTCCTACTCATCATGACAATAGTAAGTATTCATTTTCATTCTCTTTTGCGTCCTCTCAGAAACATCCAAGGAGACTCGAACCGTTTCAGCCGTCGTAACTGTAATACCTGCCGAAGCTTTGACCAGCGAGACAACGAGACGGGAGGAGTATGGAAGATCCGAGTTTCAGTTCTCACCCCAAGAACATGCTCTTATACATAACGTGCACACCAAACTGCCTGAACCGCACGAACTGCAGAACCCTGGACCAGCACACCGCTTGTGTAGTGGGGTGCTTGGTGATGATTGGATGCAGATTGTAACTGACAAAATGTGAGCTAGTCGCGCAAAGCTATACCTCAAACGAAAACACACCGTACTCCTCTCCTGAAATGTCGATACGAAGGCCCGGGGGCGGCCGGTCATTACGCCTCGATGGTGGTTCGCTCAGCCAAGGGAGGGAACTGTCCATCGATACCGGGTCGCCAGAATATGAATACTTGCCAAGGTGAGATCAACAAGACATGAGCATCAGCAGTGCCTCAAAGATAGTTAACATGGGATGTTAGATCACCATTGCTCGAGACCGACCATGCTCCCGCACCGTCAGGGCTACCGCGGATACGCCAGACAGCGAAAAGTAGAACCCCTTCTATGCCGCTCACTTCTACCTCGTCCGCTGAATCTGCATTAACCTCGCCGAATCTATCACACGCATCTTCCACGATATCAACCGTCCCAATTACCACTGCTTCTCCCGAACTTGAGGACCTTCACAGGTTTCCTTCTGAATCACTCCATTCGTTCTCATTTGCGCGCCAATCGGAGGAATTGCTGCATACTCGCTATAATGTACTGCGGAGAACGATTGATTTTATGAGAGATCGCTTTGGATGGGCAGCAAGTAACGCAGGGATCGCTAATGCCCAGGCAAAATTAAGCGGGGACTCGGAAATCCAAAATATGGTTGATCTCGTTGCAAGAGCAAATCTTCGTGAAGGCGTTCAAGGCCATAGCCGACTATCTGGGCTGATGAGCGGTCCGGCCACAGGCCCTGCTGATATAAACGGGGAAAATATATTTGATAAGGCATTTGCAGCTCCTTCTCTCCATCCGATTCACGACCAGGATGAGACTGAACAAGAAGAATTGGCACGAGCAGCAGAGCGAAGCGAGTTCGTAGCTGCTTCGGAAGATCAAAGACTATCCCGATCCCGAGGGTTGAAATCAGCTCCATCCTCAAGACGCGTGAGCCTTAAACGGACATATACTGATATCGGCCTGGCTTCACTTCAGAGCAAGCTTGTGGACACGTTATCTGCGCAACCATACTCGGCGACGGAGTTCGTATCCCCCGGAAGTACCACCTCATTTACGATAGGCACGAATACCCCTGCCGTCCACTCCCATAGTAGCAAATGGTCCCCCGCTGCTCAAGCCGTGTTCAGGACGGAAGCCGGCCCACGGTGGACAATCCTAGCTGCAAACGACCTAGCATGTCTAGTATTTGGTGTAACCCGAAGGGAATTTCACAAACTCAGTATCTTAAGCCTTGTTCAGGAAGAGAGGCGTGAGTGGCTAGAGTCGAAACTCAGACCGTCGAGTATGTATCCAAACACTGAGTCGTTGGGAGTCAAAACCTCAAAAGCAGAGGTGCATGGCTCAAGACTGTCAAGTTTTGGTAACGGAGTGACTGCCCAGCTGCTGAGCAAAACGCCCGCGCGTCTAAACAGATCGAGGTGTCGTAATGATAGCCATTCTAGCCACGGATCCACCCAGCGCGCCCAGAGCCCAAATCACCATCCTACCAAGTCCCGTGGCGTGCTCATCTGTGGAGATGTTGTGCCCATTCAAAAGCGTAACGGCCTCACTGGCTCAGCCAGCTTGTGGGTGATGGAGAAGAAGGGTGGTTTGATATGGGTGGTGGAGGAGATTCCAGAGCACGTGGTGCGGCTCTGTTGCAGCGAGAAGGGTCGAGTCACCGCTGTCGAGGGCGAGGTAAACAACATCTGGGGCGGCAAGGTCATCGGCCTGGAGACGCCCGTACTCGACCTTATTCCTCATTTACCCCTAATCTCATCTCACTCCGACGCCCTGAACTTTAAAAGGATCAATGAACTAAAGTACTTCACTGCCTTGACATCTATTGGCACATCTATTCCAACAACTGTCACTGCTATGCCTAGCGAGAGCTCCCTTCGAGTATCTAGTTTTCCACACATTGCAGGGATGCTCGTTTTGTCCCCAAAGACCCTGAACATCATTAGTGCGAACCCTGTCTTTGCCTCTTCTCTCTTTGGTTACAGCTGCCTTGAAGGAGTACATATCACGGATTTAGTTCCCGATTTTGACCACTTCCTTGACACTATAACTGAATGCGATAACATTCCCCTCGTTGATGGCATGATTATTCCAGAACATAGCTTTCGACGAGCACGAGTGTTGTCAATTCTTCGAGATGGAAAGGTCGATGCAGCATCGTTGTTCTTGAGACCAGCTGGCTTGCCTGCCCGGCATCGAGATGGTGTAGATGTCATGGTTGATGTCCAGATGCGTGTTGTGCGAAGCCAGTCTCGGGCTCATTCAAATGCCGGCACAACACATCACGATCTGGAAGTTTCCTCCGAGAAAGACGTCCCCCGGACAGTTACTGAGCTCGTCTACGCCCTGTGGATAACATATTCACGTCAATTTCATTCTATCAATGGAGTTGATCTACCGCCTGTAAACCCATTGTTGCAGCCCCCAGAACCACCTCCTTCTCAAGCCGCCCCTGGGCAAATTACTCCTGCACCAACACCTATACTTGAACCTTCATCGAGATTAGGCAAACCTCAGGCAACACTTTTGGCCCAACAGTTAAGCGAGGCAGCCTCTCAACCTCTCACCGATAAACCTTCACAACCCGTTCCCGAGATGAAACTGTCTTCGTTGAAAGTCGAAAAGCCCAAGAAGTTGAATATATCGGATTTTGTGATCCTCGATGACCTAGGCTCTGGTGCCTATGGGCAGGTCAAGCTAACTCGATGTAAATGGAATCCAGCGAAAAAGATGGTCTTGAAATATGTCACGAAAAAACGAATTCTAGTGGATACCTGGACTAGAGACCGGCGCTTGGGCACTGTTCCTTTGGAAATCCATGTCTTGGATTTCTTGCGTCGTGAAGGGATGCGCCATCCGAACATTGTGGAAATGGAAGGCTTCTTTGAGGACGACGTCAATTACTACATCGAAATGACTCCCCATGGTTTCCCGGGCATGGACCTATTCGACTACGTCGAGCTTCGGGCACATATGGATGAAGCTGAATGCCGTAGTATTTTCTCTCAGGTCGTCAGTGCAATCCACCACCTTCACATCAATGCTCTTGTGGTACATCGCGATATTAAGGATGAAAATGTTGTTTTGGACGGTGAAAGGCAAGTCAAGCTAATCGATTTTGGAAGTGCAGCTTATATCAAGAATGGTCCGTTTGATGTGTTTGTTGGGACAATAGGTAAGTTACTAAATTACTGTTGCCAATATATATAGTCGCGCCGTATTATCATTCACTGACGTTGCGGTTCTAGACTACGCCGCGCCCGAAGTTCTCCAAGGTAGATCGTACCGTGGGAAAGAACAAGATGTATGGGCGTTGGGCATTCTTTTGTACACGATGATATACAAAGAAAATCCATTTTACAACGTCAACGAAATCATGGACCACCCTTTGCGAATTCCCTTCTTACCTTTTACGGAAAGCTGCCTTGAACTGATCCGAGGAATGCTTAATCGCAACGTCAGCGAGAGGCTGACAATCACACAGGTCATCGACCATCCCTGGATGAGAGCAACAACCAATGCTCCCGCGCCCAGCTAAAATATGGGCCTAAACGTTATACTCGACATCCCTTTTTCTTTGCTGGTCTTTTTTTTTTTTTTTTCGATTTTTCTTTCCGTGATACCACTGGCATTTTTCGGCTTCTATAGATGTGTTCGATATTTCTGCAACACTTGTTTTCCGTTACGTTTTGCGATGCTGTGACGACCTTTTTTTCTACGTATTTGCCTGTTACCAACTATTCGGCATGGAAACAAGAGGTAGACTGCTGAGCAGCGCCATTGGTTTACAAAATAGAAGACGCCGAAAAAAGATACCCAAAGACGCCGAATTTTGTGTTAGACGCTGAGTTTTGTGAATGCGAAGTTGACCACATGTTGATGCCGAGCTGAAAAAGGTGGAAGTGCTAAGACGATCTCTAACGAAGATTAGGAAGATGCATGACATCTTCTGCTGTTACTAGCTTACGATGTATACAATGATTGCATTTGCATTTTGTGGGGTTTGGGGGATTTGAAAATGGATCTTGACTTATTCAGAGATAAAAAAAGCTGGCATATATATGTACATGATAGCCAGAGGGGGATAAGGGGGCTTATGATAGATTGGATTGTCGCCACTTTAAGAAATACATGATAAATTGATGGTGGATTCCATTTGATTGCATGGAATGAGATTCGTTTTAGCTATGCGCAAAGCGATTATTTGGTAACAAGTAACTACCTTTGAAGTTCCAGTAGAAAACTCTTGTGCTTAACCAGGAGGATTAACTAGTCAATGGCGCCTCTCCTATATAAGAGGCGTCTAGTAGTCTCGTACCAGCCAAAAACGACTTTCACTTGTTCGACTTGCTATAGGCGCCCAGCAGGGGCATTGTAGTACTGGGAATTTCCCTTACAATTGAATTCAACCCTCGGCTTTCTCAGAGTATTTTGTCAACCGAGGAGGAAAAGGTATACTGGCAACTAAGTCGAATGCTATACTCCGTAGGCACATAAAATGCCCCTGAACAAAGCTACTCGGCTCCCAACGCATCTACCATGGTATCGCGCTGGAGACTTGCTAAAATACCTCACGAGCTCAGTGGCCATGGAGTTCGGTTCTAGCGTAAAAAAGTATCTCGGGTTGCCACCACAGCAAGCAACAACCCATTCGCATGGTAGGTTATACGAGTAGCATTCACGCCAGTCCAAAAAGAGCCCACAGAGCGAAGAGTGCATCGGTCAGTCAGGGGAAGCTTCACGGAAGAACTTTGACGAGCATACGGAGTACATTGTCTCCTTTGCTTGGCCGGAAAAGAAGACGTCTAGACATGGCATGTGTGGCGTCTCCAAGGTGCCACGCAAAAAGGCTAAATAAAGAACAGTCCGGGCTTTGTCTGGGCGGGCTTGACAGGAATTCCACGAGGGAAATGTTGCACGTTGCAGCGAGTGGTGGCGGTTGGGTAGCAATCATTCGGCGGGCAGAGCATCGCCGGCATCGACAGGCTGCATGCAAGTCAGCACTGTTGCCATGCAGTGAGCCACCATCCACGGAGTGCGTCTGAGCTTCTTTTCTTCGTCTCTGAGCAGCCGGCGGTGGTGCGACTTGGAGAGCCGGAAACTAGAGACAAACTTCCGCCATTCGCCTGGGCGGTGGAGTGTCTTATCGCGGAAACTTTGGGCCGATAACGAAAGAGGGGCGCGGTACGCACCCGGAACTTGCCCCCAATCCTCTCTACACCGTCATCCGGCTGCGGCGGCGTTCTGCCCTGAGGTATCCCGGAGGTACCGTGTCCAGGCCCCATGCAGGCGTCTGCCCCCATCCGGCGGCTGAAAAGAAGCCCAGTTTGCTGTGTCCGGCTGTGCGTTCTCGCTCGCACACAGTCGCTGACTTTTGTTCTCCTCACGACCACTTTGCCGCCGAGAGGAAGTGCACATGACAGCTAGAGCTGGTGCTTTGACGGCTCCTTCGCCTGGGTCATCCGGCACCCTGACAGTCCATCTGACCTCTGCGTGAGGATGACCGAGACTGCCCCCCTTGGCCAATGACGACCTCACTCATCGTGTCATTTCAATTCTAGAGATCTGTGATCCGCTTTTCTTGCCTTTCTTCGCGTCTGCACTTGACTGATCTGCTCTGTCTTGTGGTGCTTTTCTTCTGGAGTTGAAGACCGATCCAGGTAGGTAGTTGTCCTTCAACGCCCAGCTACAAAGCAAGCCTGGCTGCTAACAGTCTCTGGTTTTCAGCTACGTCTCCTTGTATCATTCTTCAATTCTACATGGAACTGGACATGCCTACTTGATCTGTCTACATACAACCTCTTATTGCGAAACCAACTGCCGCCATCACGCTGGTTCTGGAAATTGAGGCGTGTATCACGTCGCCGGCCGACTACTCACCTGGCCGGACCATCATATCTTTGTGTACATCGAAAAACCTATCTGTACTGCAAAAAGCAGCTGTCAAGTGCAGCTACAAAGCTTAAACTATGGCTTCAGTTCCGCCCGATGAAATTATCCCGCCGTCAGCCACAACGCCGGATGCGATGTCTGGTGCTATCAGAGTTGACGGCTCGCCTAAGATAAAGCGTCACAAAAGGCTGCTCAACCGCCTTCATCGAATGTCGTCAACCTCCTCCCTCGAACGACTGGGAAGACACCGCTCGTCTTCAAACAATAGTCGCCGGATCGGAAAAGGATCTATGTCTTGCGTTTCACTGTCATCAACGCTCTCGAATGGACAGTGCTGGGAGAGTTCCAGTTCTTCACAGCTCTATGGAAGATCTTCCCGAGGTGCAACTGACTCTAGAAATGTCGACGATGAAGAAACTAATCCAGCACGGATTATCGAGACGGAGCTTCTGCCTTTAAATGGAGTGCAACAGACTTCCATCCCTCTTCCAACTGAATTTCGACCACCCTCTCGTGGATCTCCGTTAAAGTCTTCGCTTGCGCTCGCCGCTGACATAGAACAAGCCCATGGTGAAGAGAACATTAGCGAAATTCCACCTGAGAAGCAAAATATAGATCATTGGACTCCCCTTCCCCCGGAGATCCAACTTCAAATTCTCAGCTGGCTCACGCCAAAGGAGCTGGCCCAAAGTGCGCGTGTATCGAAACAATGGTGCTCACTATGTTTTGACGGTCAGCTATGGACGAATTTTGATGTTTCGACATATTACCGTGATATCCCACAGGACGCACTAGTTCAGCTAATCCTGAATACAGGGAGCTTTATCAAACATCTGAACCTCCGCGGTTGTGTTCAAATGCGGGAGGCCTGGCTTCATAGTGGAGAACAAATTACAAACGCCTGCAGAAATCTAGCCAGTTTTAACGTTAGAGACACTGAGATTGATAAGACAACATTGACTTTTTTCCTAGTCCGGAATCCCGGGCTCTTTAAAATTAACCTGAGCGGGCTCATGGCAGCTACAAATTCCGAAATGGGGGTGATCGCTAAAAGTTGCCCATTGTTGGAATACCTTGATATTTCATGGTGTCCACGGATCACTAGCAACTCTGGCCTGAGAGAAGTTGTGAAAGCCTGTGGTCAGTTAAAAGAGCTGCGTATTGGTGAGCTCCAAATAGCCAAGAATGATGGGCTTATGCAGGCACTATTTGATACAAATCATCTCGAGACCCTCAGCATAGCCAATTGTCCGTATCTTACGGATTCGACACTAAAAATTCTTGTCCATGGCTCCGATCCGGAGATAGATATCTTGACTGACCGTGCCATTGTTCCTGCCCGCAAATTTAAGCACCTTGATTTCTCCGGCTGCACTCGTATTAGCGATGCTGGAATTGGATTTCTCACGGGTTATGTCCCTGGTCTAGAAAGCCTGCAGCTATCATTTTGCACCGGTCTCGAGTGCACTTCCATCGCGAATCTTATTCTCAGCACTCCACGTCTTATCCGACTGGAGCTTGAAGAGCTGGAAGCCCTCCAGAATAATGCCCTGTCTACATTATCGATTGCCCCATGTGCTCCCACGCTTCAACACCTGAATGTCAGCTACTGTGAAAACATTGGAGACCCCAGCATACTGCAGATCGTGAGGAACTGCCCCAATCTAAAATCTCTGGACCTGGACAACACGCGAGTATCTGATTTGGCGCTGATGGAGCTTTGTTCACAAATGCGGAAACGGGGATCTGGTGTTCAGTTGCCTAAATGTGGATTGAGACTGGCTGTTTTCGACTGCGGGAATGTTACTTGGGCTGGTGTTAGGGAGGTCCTTTCCACCAATACCTACGTTCCACGCTTTGCAGAAGCCGAGGCTATAACTTCTGGCTCCGAATCAGATGCAGAATCTGATGTATCATCGCCGTCATCGTCCACTTCATCACTAACGGTTCTCCAATCGCCGGCCCCAGTGCAGTCGCCGAGCAAACCTGACATCTATCCGAACGAAATAATCCAACTGAAATGCTTTTATGGCTGGCAACCAACAGTTGACAAGCATACGAAACGTGTTCTAGCAGGCCACCTTGGCGCTGCCATGCGTCTTGAGCGTAAATGGGCGGATTGCATGATTGCTCATGAAGAGGCTGAGCTTGGCGGCCCAGGTTCCAGACGACGACGACGCAGAGCGCGAAACGCTGAGCTGTTGTATAATATGGAAGACGACGATGAAGTCGGATATGGTTACGGACCGGCAGGGCTAGTTTCTCTCGGAAATCGCAGAAGAGCAAGGAGCGGTGGATGTGTTGTTATGTAAAGTGGTGGATTACCCGAATCGGGCTTGATTTTTTTCATTATTTTTCTTCTTGATTTTTTATTTCCGGGTTGATTGACATGATAGGAGTTTACGAGGTGCTACTTCGATACTTATGATGCTGCATAGGTGCGATATTTGCGAACAGACATCAACAGTACATACAAACGAACATAACATGGGATGGCAGTTGGGGGTTTTAACTATGGAAAAGGGGTCGTCATGGAGTTTCCGATTCAGTACCATTTCTCTGTGGCTTTTTGTTATGAGGTTTTCTTTCCTTTCTTTCTTTCTTTTTCTTTTTACCATAGAAGGAGGGGGTGTTTTCAAGGTGAAAGGTTTGAAATTCTGACATTCTTCTCTGTATTCTGTTATGGTATGCTCGAAGCGTTCTTCCTCGCTGGTTGATCGTTATCTTATGCATTAAAGACATTCAAATAGTGAAAGATGCGTAGAAAGGAATGGAGTCATTGTGAATTGTAAACAACATTTTGTGCTTCTTATGATATCGTGATGACCCCTATTCCCATCAAATATGCAAAAACCAATAATAGAAACGTGCTGAAAATGAAGCATGCTCTGAATTGCCAGATAAGCTCAATATGGCGCATTTTTGCTAATTTTGCAAGAAAATATATAGCCGTTTTCTTCGAAATTCTGATATATGGAAATTCCCTGGATATCATTCGAAAAAACCACCGTCGCTATCACTCCCGGAATCATCAGCTCTATTTGTATCACTTCTCGGGGCTTGCCCCTTTTTGCCATCACTTCGCTTCTTCTGTGTTGATTTGACTATATGCCTTCGTTCCGCATGGACATTTTCATCTGGCTTCGATTCAAACTCCGTCGTAGATTTCTTCTTACTCCGCATGAGCAAGTCTACAGTGTGTGTCTTCGAAGTAGTTCCGTCATTTTTCTTCTCGCCGGACAAACCGACACCCAGCTTTCCGTCTCTCAGGAGCTCCAGGGTGCCGTCCGACATACTCTGTTTTACGGCATACCACAGCGGGGGCTTTTCGCCAGAGTTTGTGTGGATGATGTTGGATTCCTCCGGTTCGGGAGGCTCCGCTTTTCTACGCTTGTTGGGGTATAAGGAGATATATTTCTCTGTGAGCGGGGAATACATGGTGTAATTAAGATCGATCCTCGTCGACTCGATATTTGTAATGATGTCATGAAGCAGTTTTTGCTTTGTATTAGCGTCTTGCTTGCCGTCGTTCTCCACCTTTTGCTTTTGGGTCTCAAGCCGCCGGAGTTCTTTCGTGGCACGTTTGCGCTCTGGATGGCAAATTATATCAGTGCCTGATGCCTCCAGTAAGAAAAATTCAGCCTATGGGATGTACCTAGAAACCGTACAAAGTGATACTTTTGGATCATCTTCGACTTTTGCTTCTTGAGTTCCGCCTTTTCTAGATCCCTTTGACATCCTGCGAGCTCTCTTTCTTTAAAAATCCGGGCATCTGCCGGCAGATCATCACTCTTTCTAGCGAGTAG
Organism: Ophidiomyces ophidiicola; assembly: GCF_022830035.1. NCBI lineage: Eukaryota > Fungi > Ascomycota > Eurotiomycetes > Onygenales > Onygenaceae > Ophidiomyces > Ophidiomyces ophidiicola. The sequence continues at coordinate 242,744 of NW_026054646.1, forward strand.
ACGTTTTATATCTCGTATCTTCGACTTCAGCTCGCTGATACTTGGCCCGACGTCATTGTTGTGGGAGCGTTGCGAAGCGGGGTGCTGGCGTTTTATACGCTTGGGGTCGGCCCCGGAGAAAGAGTCGCGACGTCGTTTTTGGGGGGAGAATTGTGATTCATTCTGGAGAGACATAGAGCACGGCTGTTGCCCCTGGTATTCTAACCAGCTTCTGTTGCAGGCTGAGTTCCGGGTGGTTCTGAGCCGTGAGGGCTAGGGCTGGCAGAGTAGGGCACACGATGGAGGGCGTGACGGCGATGTCACAGAGCACACAGCCAGGACGGCAAAGCAGCTCAGGTGATGGAGCTCTCCTGTTGTTTCTGTTGTTGCTCTGGCTGTTCCTCTTTCTTTTCTCCCCTCTCGTGGTGGTGAGAATCTTCCGAATTGTTGTTTCTTGACCACTGTTTTCGGAACAACTGCCGGCCCGACATGGAGCAACAGAGCTCCAGCTTAGCTCCGCCCACCCCACTGTTCACTTTCCCTTCATATTTTGATGATGATGAAGCAGCTCTGCACGGCCTCTCGCCAGACCAGATAGCTCTGGTGGACTCGGATCTCCGGTCTTTCGCCAACATGGAGACGGCAATTCGTTGGGCTCCGAGCTCAACGGCAGACGACCAGCAGTTCCTCGTCGTCGATATCAAGGGGCATGCCTTCAAGCATTGCAAGGTGGCCTCGCGTCCTGACAAGTTCACGTTGACCTACGACGTGCTTGCAAGCTACTCCAATGCAACGGAGTTTCGCTCTTTCGACTGGTCTCCCGCAGAGGAGAATCTCGTCGCGGTTGGGCACGCGTCGGGAGAAGTCGTCGTCGCTCGCCTGGACAACGGCGCTCAGGCTCCGCTTATGCTGCCCGCGAAGACCCAGCGAGCCTGTCATGGGCTTGCTTGGAACACCCGCGGGATACTTGCAGCGGGCCTGGACAAGTTTCGGGGAGACCATTGTCTTAACATTTGGGATCCCAATCAGCGTCCAGTCAGGGCAGCGCGCGGGGGGACGGACCGTCAGGTTCCTGACCCATTGAGAAAGCTTGCAAACGGGGAGCCGGTCGTGAGCGTGAAGTTTTTTAGAGAGCAGCAAAATCTGTTGCTTGCTGGAATGAAGGGACAGTCCCTGAGGCTGTATGACATCCGAGGTATGCCCCCCTTATCACGTTCTGTTGTTTGCCTAAGAATCACTCTTTCCTGACGCGTTTTTCTTCCTTTATATAGATGGCCCGGGGAATCCGGCGATGCAATTTTCCACTCGGTGTATCCATCACCTCGCGATCGACTGGCGGGACGAGAACTACTTCGCCTCCTGCACCCCACATGAAAACGCCTCAATCTGCATTTGGGATCGTCGTTCGGGTTCTCGACACTTGACCACAGCTGGTGGTTCATCAGGAGCCACTGAATCCGGTCAGGCATTGGAATTGAAGCCTGATATTGAGGCTGGAGCTGCCATCTGGAGCTTGCAGTACTCGCAAACGCAGCGGGGTCGTCTAGGCATGTTGACGGATACTGGGGAATTCAGAGCCTATCACCTGGCTAAAGAGTACATCTCGGAAGAAGATCGAGCTACCCTAGAGAAGACCGTTGGCAAAGACTATCAAGAGCCGATCTATACGAAAACTGTACGGGACTTTCAGATCGGGCACCCTCCAAAGACTCGCAGCGAAGATGCGACACAGCGAGTTGCCGCTTTCGATTTCTTAAACTTAGGCTCTTATGACTTGGAAGCGATCACTATTTTAAACGACAAGAGCATCGCAGTTCACAGAATTCCCCCAATTCGTTGCCCAGTCGGTCTCTCAATTCAAGGAGCTATAGCCCGTGAGACGTTTGAACCCGAACAGGAGATTGAAATTTTAGCTCCAGTGACTCAGTTGACAGCTGCAGAGGCAGTTGATGATATCCTCGATCGAGCTGACGACCGAGAGTTAGAGAAAAAAGAGAAAGCTGGCTCAGATTCGAGCTATACACCACCGTTGTCGAGCAGAGAACTGCATGAAAGAGACTTGCTGCGCTCGGATTTCCCTGAAGTACAGGACTTACTTATGTTGATGAGGATTCCAAAATTACGTTGCCAGGAAGGGTACTGCCTTAACCCAGCCAAAAATATAGACATTGTTTCCGATGATCCAGTGTTGCAGGACCTCTGGGCTTGGATTAGCAGTAAGCATACCGCAATTAATCTCTTACGATTCCTTCGACTAACAGTGTGGTCTTTACTTAGGTTCAAAATCAAGAGCCTCGAATGAATCGATGATAGTCCGCGGAGTAGATATGAATTATTTGGGTGTCCAGAGTATCTGGAGCGGAAATCTCGGTAGGCCTACTGTAAACTCGTATCGTATTGGCCGTAACTAACAGTCTTCTAGGTCTGAGTCTTGAGAATAGGCTTGCCAGTTCAGAGCTTGATGATGATGTCGATGTGAACAAGCTTATTGAAGAGTTGGTTGAGAAGTTGGATCTCCCGGAAATGGAGATGTGCGAAACAGATTTTGCAGCACGGCGCAAACTCTGCTTGCGCATCTGCAATGCCATAGAAACCACGGAGAGCCTGGAGCAAATCGTCGACGAGTGCATCGAAAACGGCCACCTCACAAAAGCTGCCGCCCTTGCCGCTTTCCAAGATAAGAAAGAATTGGCATTTCAGGTTCTTCGAAGGAATCCACAGACCCAAGCGCATAAACTTTTAGCCATGGCATTTGCTGGAGCTACCAGAGGAGGAGAGATGAATCCAGGGTGGGAGGATACTTGCACAGAGATTGCGAAAGAAATTACCGATTGTTTTGCTCGGGCCATCCTTGCTTTGGTCAGTACTGGGTATTGGGACTCGATTCTACAGGAGACGACTCTTCCTCTAAAATTTCGCGTGGAAGTTGCATTGCGTTGGCTTCCCGACGAAAAACTCTCCACATACATTCGTGAAACGACCATGGAGGCTGTACAGCAGGGAGATATTGAAGGCATCGTGCTCACGGGTCTTGACCATGCTGCAATGGACTTGTTCCAGTCATACATCACGAAATTCAACGACATCCAGACTGCAGTTCTAGTTATGAGTTACACTGTTCCGCGCTTTGTTTCCGACCCTTTTAACGAGCATCGATTCCAGGCTTGGCGGCAGACTTATCGTCGTCAGATCATTGCCTGGGATATACCAATTTTCCGCTCCAGATTCGATATTGCGTCACGCAATTTGGCAACCACCTGGGATGGCCGGAAGCTGATGAAACCTCCGCCGCAGCAAGTGAGTCTGATATGCAATTACTGTACTCGACCAATTGTGCAGCGAGCCACGAAACCTGAGCAGCCAAGCTCGGAGATTGTCCACCATACACCCACCAACCCTCTCGGCTCAGGAATCACCGGAATAAGCTGCCCCAAATGCGGACGGCATTTGCCACGGTGTGCCGTGTGCGGGATATGGCTTGGGCTGCCTGACCCCCGCGAGAGACCCGGCACTACGGGCGAGCCCAAGAACGATCTGGAAACCCGACTGAAGAGATCTTTTGTTTTTTGCATCAAATGCAATCACGGCACCCACGGGCATCATGCGAAAGCGTGGTTTGACAATCACAACACGTGTCCGGCTGACGATTGTAACTGCGTCTGCGAGGGGTAGGTTTGAGTCAAGGGCTCAAGGCGTCAATTGGCATGTTTTCCTGGACACGCCAGACACACTTGATATGCAAGATGGAGACACCTTAAAGGTATATCAGGAGCAAATTGGTGGTTAACTTCATTTTATTGATGGAACTTCCTACCCCAGTGAACACCTTAATATTTAGGCGACGGATAACGATAATGAGGTTTGCGGATTGATTTTTTTTTACCTTGAGATATTGGCAGGCATACTCCAGACTGCTGGGAGAAATTGAGTTGTGAGTTATTCGCGACAGATTGTCAACTTCAACGGGTCGTCTTGATATTCTTGGCGTTCTCAGCGTTATGAATGTACATTACAATGAATGAATGATAGATACCCCCTTGGTCAACAGGACGAGGAAGGATTAGGAGTTAACAGGGAATTGCGCTACGGAGTACTAGGAAGGAGCTTTGTTTTCGAAAGGTTTTGTTCTTGAACTCAGGTTTAGTTATTGGTTGGTGACGAGGCGGATTCTTATCCTGTGTACAACAAATAAATTAAGCAATATCGAAAAAAAAAAACCCCAGCCTGCACCAGTAGTGCTCTTTGTGAGGAAAAACCCTGGACGTGGTTTATTTTTGTTTTCTTTTGCCTTTACCCCCCAGTACAGATACTGTACTGGGGGTAAGGTTAGCGCGACACGGAACGGGCCTCCGCGACGGAAAGCTTATACAGTTGTGTATAGCCCACCTTGAAGAATTTTTTCCACGGAGCTTTTTTGCCGCCCGCGAATTACGCGCTGGGGGACGATGGCGGTGGGCGAGGCTCGAACTCGCGCCTCTTGGGTTGCCTCGACGAGCGAGGGCCCGGGCATTCCCACGCCTGCCAGGTCGGCCGTGAGCCATCGCCATCGACGGATTGCCAGCCTATTCCGATGTTGTCCGTTGGCTGGGTCTTAACCTCTCTGATTCAAGGAGTTGGACGTGCATTGGGCAAAAAAACCCCTTGTTTTTTCAGAGGAAAAATCCTGGCTGATTGTTTTTTTTTTGTAAATCAGATCAAGCCTAGGCAAATTCGATTCAAACGGGCCGACCCAAATCCCGTGATACTGTCCTGCCCTTCTATGCCGATCTTTTATTTTCGCACGTGCATTGCCTTACGACTATTGGTCGACTGCTTTCGCACCAGTGCTGATCAGTGATGCGACGGGGTAGACTCGAACCCACGCCCCTTGGATTGCCTTCTAAAGGAGGTTCCGGGTTTGCCCGTGCCTGCCAGCTCGGCTACGGGCCATCTGCATCGACGATTGTCAGACTATGGGGACTTATAGCCTCTGATTTAGAGAGGGAAGTTGTTCGTCGGACAAAATAAAAAAACCTCGTCCTGGCCGGTTTTTATTTTCCACATGTACTGTTAACTAATCGGGTGAACCCAGAACCCGCGAAATACGTAAACGAATGATGACACGGTGAGTCTCGAACTGCCTCCTCGGTCGAGGTTCCGGGCGTAGCCATGCCTGCCAGTCAGCCAGGGGTCGCCGCGCATCGCGATTCTACAGGACTACGGAGTACTAGGTAATTATACGTAGCAGCCTGGGCAGTTCGTGTTGCCTCCGTGCGATCAGCTCAATAGCACCCGCCACGGTCTGAGTCACAGCTGGCTAGAACTAACTACATAGTTAAACTGACTACTCCTCCCTACTCCGTATACAATTGGCAACCTGCACATCTCAGCCCCGCGCCGGCGCCAGCTTCCCTACGGAGTACCACATCCCACATCGTCACAAACCAAGACCCAGCAGAACACCCCCTCTCGCAATATATCGAGCGATCTCGAACCCTGTCCAACTTCATCCGCCGCTCGTCTGCTTCCCCCGCGCACACCCGGATCGGCAGGCAGACACAAGCTCTTGCGTCTCATCCCCCACCGATCACCCTCCAGGCCTGCCCCCGGCTTCGTCGATGGCGAGGACGCACCCCCGAGGCGGAGGAGGGCGGGGAGGAGGAGGAGCTGGGGGCCGGAGAGAACCTTCGCGGGCAGTAGCCGTGTCCAAGGCCCTGAGCTTCATCCTGCGGCACGCCGCGGAGCGCGAGGGCGTGAGCATCGACAGCCAGGGCTACGCGAACGTCGGCGAGCTGGTGTGTGTGTACCGCAGCCCTCTTCCTTTGTCTGATATGATACAAGCGAGCTAACGCCTTTGATCGACGGCGCCTAGCTGCGGTGGAAGAAGCTGAAGGCTTTGGACGTGAGCTTCGCCGAAGTCGTCGCCGCCGTCTCCTCGTCCGATAAGCAGCGCTTCGGCCTGCTCTACGCGCCGCCTGCTGGTGGTGCTGGTGCTGCAGCTGCCCCACAGGCCGATCCCGCTGCTCGTGCGCCACAATCACAAACCCCGCCTGAGACGAGCGCTCGACTGCCTACGACAGAGGATCAGCAGCAGCAACAGCAGCAACAGCCCGTGGTTAGCGACGACGCCACGGCGCAAGCAATCGCCGCCAGCGCGCACGACCCGGACCCGCACCACTATCTGATCCGCGCGCGCCAGGGCCACAGCATCAAGACAGTCGACGCCTCGTCGCTGCTCAGGCCGCTCTCCGCGGCGGCAAACGACGATGACCGGTTGCTACTGCCGCCGACCGTGGTCCACGGCACGTACCACGCAGCGTGGCCGCAGATCCTGCACGCCGGCGGGCTGAAGTGCATGGGCCGGAACCACGTCCACTTCGCGACGGGCCCGCCGCTGTCGGCCGTGCTGCCGAATGGCACGGCGGGCGAGGTGGTGGTGCCGGCGAGGCTCAAGAGTGGTGGTCGTCGCGGGGGTAATACTGGCGATGAAGGGGCCGACCACCTAGAGGTGATTTCAGGGATGAGGTTCGATTCGCAGATCTTGATCTACATCGACGTGAAGAAAGCCTTGGCCGCCGGGTGTCCGTTCTGGATCAGCGAGAACGGCGTGGTCCTAAGCGAAGGCATGGACAGCGGCAGCAGTGGCCAGCAGCAGCAGCAGCAGTCGCAGAAGCTCGTGGGAACCGAGTTCTTCGACGTGGTGGTTGAGCTGCGCAACGGACTGGGAGTGATCTGGGAGAACGGAGCGCTGGCACCGCATGTCCCGGATTGGATGCGCGCGGCGCCAGGCCCCGCGCCGGCGGGTCACGGCAGAGCCAGAGGCAAAGGGAGAGGCAGAGGTAGAGGCGGAGGAGGAGGCGAGAGACAAGCGCGCCATGGGGCGAGGGTGGCTGGCCCCCGAACCAGCGCCGAACGGGCTACGGATGCGGCGGTGGTGGAGGTGGCGGAGGGGGAGGACAGAATTTAGGTTGTGTTTGCTGGATTGAGGATGAAACAAAAGGCCAGCTCTTATCAGATGTAACTTAACTGGCCAGACTGGAAATGCACCGGCTGCCGAGAGGCCTTTTCATTTCCCTTGCTGTTCTCACGACTAACTAGTTACTTTTTTACTGTCTGGTTTCACACTCCCAGACGACGACGTTCTGGACGGTCTTGGCCACGCCGATACACGCACTAAACATCGCCGACATCAAACCCAACGCCATCCATCACCGCTGAGTCTTGCATCAGCCAAGTCATCTTCTATCGATGCTTCCCTCACTTTTGCGTTTCCTAGCCCGGTTCAGACGATGGAAGCCCCTAAGCTTTTCCAATCCCAACTTTCCCCGGATCCCACTAACTCAAAAAATCGAAGAAGAGACGATCCCAGGATACGTCGCGGCGCGGTACTATCCCGTGCGCATTGGCGAGGTCTTCAATGAGAGATATCAAGTTGTCGGCAAACTGGGCTATGGAGCAACTTCGACGGTGTGGCTTGCGCGGGACATGAAGTAAGATCCGATCTCCATAACCCTCATAATTATCTTGAAGGCCTGAACTAGAACCAACCAAAATCCTCAGCCGCTGCAAGTATGTCACCCTCAAGGTATTCATCACATCGACATCCATGGGCCAGCAATTGGATGGCGAGCTCACCATGTACAAACGCCTGGAGCGAGGCTCGAAAATCGCATCCTGGTCGCAACGCCGTGCGGATGCTTCTTGACTCTTTTGAAGTTCATGGACCCACGGACAAACACAGATGCCTGGTACATCCTCCCCTGTGGGAGAGCGTCTTGACGTTTCTTCGCCGCAACCCAATTCACAGGCTACCGGTCCCGGTCATGGCCGCTGTCCTGCAGTATCTCTTTCTAGCCTTGGACTATCTGCATTCCGAATGCAAGATCATCCACGGCGACATCAAATCCGATAACATCATGCTCGGCATCGCTGATGATTCGGTCTTCACCCGTTTTGAGGCAAGCGAGCTTCAAACGCCCTGTGCGCGGAAAGAGCTAGATGGTGATGACGATGGTCGCATCATCTACGAGTCCCGCCAGCTCGCAATGCCAAAGGACTTTGCTCCCCCCGTGCTATGCGACTTTGGCTCAGCCATGCCGGGAGATGTTGATGAGCATCTGGAAGACATCCAACCAAACTTCTGATCCTCGAGGTTCCATGGTCGTACAGCGTGGATATATGGAACGCAGGCTGTGTGGCGTGGGATATGTTCGAAGGCGAGTTCCTGTTTACTGGCCATGATCCAGAGCTCCAGACCTACCGGAGTAGAGCACACCTCGCCGAGATGATCGGCCTTCTTGGGCCTCCGCCGCCTAATCTCCTTACTCAGGGAAGGCTCACGAGCAAATTCTTTTCAGACAAAGGTAGGCAATCTGCTTTCTTTTCCTCCAGATTGACGTCCCTTTTCACCCTTCTCATCTCTTCTGTATTCTGTCTTAACTTGTTTAGGTGAGTTTTGTGCCGGAATTCCGTTGCAAGATCCGGTTCCACTCGAAAAGAGAGAAACTACTCTCAAGGAGCAACAGGATGACAGGGAGAAGTTTCTGTGTCCGATGCGGAAAATGCTGCAGTGGGAGCCGGGCAAGCGAAGCTCTGCAAAGGAACTTGTGCAAGATGAATGGATCCGCGCGCATTCAGTGAGGAAGTAGAAGGTGAAAAAATCCCGTGTACCAGTATCTGAATTTGAATTTAAGAACCAGCCACATAGGCCATCAAAACAAGAAGAACGATAGAAGAGCAGCATCCTGATACATTCGGTAACAAACTTATCCCCTGCAAGCCAAGTTCTATCCCCGAGGTCCCTCTTCAGCAGCCCGGTCCACGATCAAGATACAGAATAGCCGCCGTGGAAGAGGTAGACCAGACAAGCCATACACGGAATACCGGTTTTCCATCAACAACAAACAGCATTGTAGTTTCAACGTAGGCTACCGGAACCACTGCATATTTCTGGCTTAACATGTTTGGTCATATGAGATTTGAGTGGCTTTCACTACATTAGCTCACCCTCAAAGCCACGCGAAACACGACATCAAACCACTCCACGGCGGTTCTTGTTTTAGTTAACTAACCTTACCGTCCAGTATCATCAGACCATTTTCCTCTTTTTCAACTCTCCTTAGCCGTACTTTGACTCGAGTCGGGCAACTGGGCAGTTTCGCTAACCAACCAACCAACCGAGCCAACGAAACCAACATCCATCACACCACGCCCAGCAGCTTGTTATCACTACCTAGTTGGTTAGCCTGCGCCCTTCGCCTTATGCTCTCTCGCTCTTTGTCGTCTGGCTCAGTCCGCCCATCATCATCATCATCGCCTCGATCGTCATCAGCCCACCGAAGGTTTTCCGGGGTAATATAGTTACACTAAACCAAAACCAAAAAGCATACTCCGTAGACTTTCCCAGACTCCACCTTTCTCCATTCCCACCCTTTTCCTTTTTGTTTTCTTTCGGGCTTGGGCTTCGAGGCACTCCTAACTACTAACTACTAGTTACATACGGCGTTTTCGCCGTGGTGTTGGGGCAAAAAAAAAAACCCTCCCCCCGCACGGCCCCCGCGGCTAGGACGGGAACCGTTTGCCGTTTTTTTTTTTTTTTTTTTTTTTTGGGTTAACTAGTTAGTTAATTAAAGATAAGGACCCGGTGGACAGGAAAACGAAAAAAAGGAAGTTGTCCGGAGTACGGAGAAGTTAGTTAGGGCAAAGAAAGAGAATAATAATGGAACGAATTATTAGAGGTGGACTCTGAGTGTGCCAGGGGTTTGGGCAAGGAAGGCCGTAGGAGATCGAGAGAGAGAGAGAGAGCCATGCAGGGTCCGGGGGGGGCGTTTTTTCTTCTTCTCAATCATATCTGGGTCTCTATTATTTTTCTGCATGTCCCAAGGACAAAATCACCCCAAAAAACCAGCCCTGCATCTCCCAAGCCAATGATCAACAGAAAGAACAAAAAATATATATATCTTGTCCATACCAATATAATCTGAGCGCTGCAAGACGCAATGCAAGGCCTGCACTCACGCCCGCGCACACACACAGACATTAGTAAGTAGTACACGCATGCTCCGTACACGGACCTTTCGTAACGTCAAACCTCGGGCTAACTTCTCCATTGTCATAAGCAGCAGCATGCGCGCGGAGGTTTCATGGCCGCGAAGCGACCTTGCATTTAGGGTTCTCCACTACTGCGTAGTCTCAAGCCATACAGATGTATGGGATTGCACAGTCTATTATTATTATAGTATTTCTCTCTTGTTTCATCTAGTCCAAATGGTGGGAGTTATAGTAGTAGTAGTGATAGTATATACAATGAAAAACGAAAAAAATAGGGCTAAAAAACTAGTCAACAGCACTGCCCTAAAGCCGCCTCCGTTCCCCTTTCTTGTCATTTGACTCGTGAAAAAAAGAAAGTTCGCAAAAAAAAATTAGGCTCAAGACAAGGCGCCGCCAGTAGTAAGCAACAAGCCCGTGAGAATGGAACCAAAGGAGCAAAAAAAAAAAAAAGATGAGGGGGAAAAGCAAAAACTAGCAAAAAGGGCTTTCCCGAGGAAGCAACATTTGTTATTCTCGTGTTGTGCATATACATACGTATGCCCCTCCGACCGGAGCGGCCGGTCCCATACCAAGAACGACTAGTCAGCCCGGGGTTAGTTAGGGGTGCGTGTGGCCTCGTTAGTTAGTCACATCGCATGCGAACAAAATGCGTTACATTAACACACTGGACAGCCTGGTCTGAGCGCACACACACGAGGAAAACACGGAAAGCCACACAACACACACAGACATGTCGGCTAAGCTGGATAGAGAGGTGGTAGTAGTAGTAGGAGTAGTAGCGGTAGGATTATATTTAAATTCCTGCATGACATGCGAAGTTGGCGCCGACGAAACAATATGATAAAATGAAAGGTAAGACTGACTGCTGGGTCGCGGTGACGTCGATTGCGAACCCACAAAGCTAGTCAGATAAGTGTTCATGTTGTTGTAATGGAGTATTATTTGGGGCCTTCCGCTCAGACGTGGGCGCGAGTTTCCTGGGGCGTGGGGCTCTGATTGTAGGAGATTTCAAAGTTGTCCGTGCGCAGGATGCCATTGTGGTGGACGCTGCTGTTGTTTTTACTGTTGGTGTTGTTGGCAGTGACGCCGGCGCTGCCGGCGGGTCTCTCGAGCGGCATCGAGCTGGAGTTGCTGTCCTTATCCCACTCGGTGGACTTGCCACGGCGCATGCCCTCCTTGAGCGCGTACGAGTGGCTGCCGTCGTGCTCCTCGTCGCGGATCTTGCTGTTTTTCGCGCGGCTGCCAAAGCTGTGGTCGCCGTAGCTGCCGTAGATGGCGGTTTGCAGGAAGCGTTTGAACAGGGGTCGCAGCGGCGGTGCGCACGCGACGATGATTCCAAGGTGGCATTCGACCACGGTCCACATCCAGACGTCATACGCAAGCCCTGTGTTGCAACGCAAGAATGTTTAGCAACAGCAGTCCAGAACCATCAAGCCGGATAAAGAAAAAAACAAAAGGATCCCTTACAGGTAATGTCGTATGTTTTGAAAAAGACGTAATGGTAGTAGTACGCCCGGATGATGCTGGAGATGCACACGCTACACACGTCACGAGTCAGTAACATATCCTCCCCGCAGAGGTACGTAAAAATCCCACGGAAAGAGGGATGTGAAGATCGCGCCCAACGACTTACATGAACCCCACTCCAAACACCGCGGCCAGGGACAGCTTTTCTCTGGTGGGCATCTTCAGCTGCTTGAACAAGAACATGGGCAGGATCGTCGTCATCAGGTCGGTGCACAGGTTGAAGAAGACGGCATACATCGGCAGGATGCTCTCATCCCAGCACGTGTAGCCCTTGGGTGGGTGGAGGAGGTCGAACTGGAGCCAGTATGCGTCGAGGGGCTGGCACATGAGGCACAGCAGGACGACGCCCGAGACTCCATACAGGACGAGGATGGCGATGGCCACGCGGACGACATGCAGGAAGATTTTGTTTGCTGTGCCTTTGATAACTCGCAAGTATAGTACGAGAATAGAGATTTTCGTTAAAATGTTACTAAGGAGGAAGCTGGTTGACAAAAAAAAAAGATGTATCAGCACGGTGCTATCCGCTTGTGAGCAGGACAGGGATATGCATACAAAAGTTGTGAAATCCAATTCAGCTATTCGAACGGCGCATAAAGTTAGCCTTCGTATTCTCTCAAAAAAGAAAAAAAAAAAAAAGAAAAAAGAGTTGCCGAGGTGGGAGAGAGGAGTAGCATTATTTACCCTTTGAATCGGGACGAAATTCTTCAGGGGCGTGTCCCAAATATGACGATACCCTAGGTGTAAAGGGCTGACTAAAGGCGCGCAATACGGTCAGCACGTGAAAGAATGGGCAGAGAGCCGCGGGAAATAGCTGGACATACTCAGGCAGAGAGTAGTAATGAGGCCAATGGCCGGCAACTAGAAGGCACACACCACCGTTAGACCAGAACATAGTTGCATGCTGAAAGGCGATATATCGGGGGTCACGCACCACGGCGGCCAGGACAATGTAGTCGTCCACGCCGGGCTCGCGCTGCACGCGGAAGCGCACCCACACGCGCAGGGAGACGAAAATGAGCATGAGGACGCCCAGCACCAGGGCCACGATCATCACACCTTCGCCCCTGGTGGGCGGGTTGACGTAGTTGGGCCGTGGCCAGGACGCCATGACGGCGGGCGGAGGATGGAAGCCACCGGCCATGACGGGGGCAAGTCAAGTCAGGCCGGAAGCGAAGCCGCGCTCAAGATGCCGTTGCTGCTGTTGTTGGTGAAGCTGGGAGAGTGCGGATGTATCTAGAGCGAGACCAAGACCCGCCGGGAGCCAATGGGCGGCGGTTCCATCTGCCTTGGGCGCAAAGACACAGCAGAGACGGAGAGAGATCTCAGACAAAAGAAGATGGGTATGGGGTGAGAAACGAGGACACCAGCAGGGGGGGGGTTGGGAGAGAGGGCGCGCGGGCCCTATATAAGAACGGGTGCAGTGCATGACGGGACCACCCAACACGAGCGCGGGCAAGCGAGCGGACACTCTCTGGGCTCCAGACGTCCAAACCTTCGGGAGTCGCGCTTGGTGGGGTCGGGCGGTTCTCCAGGGCGCAGGACGAGCCCGTTTGGGACGGAGGGCGAGCGGAACCAGGGCGAGCTGGCAGGCTCACTAGCTAACTCAGTTCTCTTCACTAGCCTTTTGCTTTCAAACCGTGGGCGGTGGAAAGCGTGTGGCGCTGGCGCTGGCGGGCGGCGGGGGTTGCTCTCTCTCTCTCTGGGTCTGGGTCAACCAGCGAGCGCTTGGGCGGCAGCCCAGCAAAGCCAGACAGCCAGCCAGCTAGCCAGCCAGCAGCAACACAAAAAGCCCGCCCAGCGCGCGATGCAGGTCCCGGCTTGCAGGGAGTGATTTGGCTTTGGCGCGGCCCACCGGCAATACGAGCGATCTTGTGCCTGGGCAGCGCAGGGCCCGTGGATCGTCCCCAGGATGCCAGCAGTCACCGCAGCGACGCAGCTAGTCAGTCGCATCACGTCGTGGGCTAGTTAGCCGGAGAGCTAGTTAGTTGGTGGGCTAACTAACTAACTAGTTAGCTAGAAGAGGAGTCAACTCGCCCGCCGACCAGCCGTGTGCTCATCTGGCGCCTACAGGCATGATCCCTCGCGGGCCTCCCTCGCGGGCCTCCCGGGCGCAGGCTCTGGGCTCCTGGCCCTGACACCCACAATCAGACAAGAGAACGCAGCTCCAGCGTTCTGGAAGGCGCGGGACAAGCACCGTCCAGCGCTCTTGGGCTTGGCTGGCGGCGTCGTCGCTGTCGTCAACGTCGTCGTCGTCGTCTCCCACGCATGCCGTTCGCTAGGTCGCTACTTAGTGAGGCGGCTGCGTCGGCAAAAGCTGTCGCCCGCCAGCCACGACGCCAAACACTCCCCCAAGCGAGCCCCCCCCCCCCCCCCCCCCCCCCCCCCCCCCCCCCCCCCCCCCCCCCCCCCCCCCCCCCCAGC